>NW_022280093.1:964135-1001108 GCF_004355925.1 Anarrhichthys ocellatus
TCAAGGGTACACTCCAGATTCTCCCTCTTTCTCTCTTATTCTCCCTCTCTCCCCTTTGTCATCCATCCTTCTCCCTCGCTCTCTCCGGCGCCCTTTGTTCCGATGAATCAGTGCTTTAGCGAACATGCTCATTATGGCTCCGGTAGACGAGGCTCGTTCAGTATCCCTGGCATTGGTGGAAAATGGGGAAGATAGACGAGGGAGACGCAACAGGAAAAAGGGAGAAAAGAATGAGAATAGATGTGGACTGAGAGAAAGGGGCATTAATGAAGCAGAATAGAGGAAGTGAACAACTGTAGGTTCTTCTCCACATTATAATGAATGCAAAAATTGAAATTTACCATCTCTTTTTCTACTGGAGCTGTAACAACATTTTCCACACTCCCAATATCTTTGTGTAGTAAGACATGTTAGTTCCAAGAGACGAATGCATTCCACTTGTCTTAAATCACTTTTATAAATCACTTTTGCTCCAGGGTTGGAGCCTTGCTATCAATTTATGATGTTCTCGGTCTTGCGGAAAATGCAAAGAGAGTTTTGTAAGAGGCGAAAATTGATGGAGAACATTCCGAGGTATTACTGATAATATTTTGCAAAATGTCACGATGCTCGTTGGAGAACAGACGAGTTTTATAGAGTGGTTTTTTAGGCGTGCTTTAAAAACATTGATGAATTTGGCGGCACACATAATAAGAGGGCGGATGCGTTACAGACTAACATGAATATCGACCTGTCATGATAAAAATGAAAGCTATACTTCAGGGAGCGCACAGGTACCGCGGCCCATGACGGAATCTCTAACCTCCCCCATCTCACAGTTTATGATCTCACTCGACCGAGAGAATCATTCCATGGTGATATACGCTTTGACAATGTAGCACCTCGCTATATCCATGACTCAGGCTCTGCTGTCAAACAGATGTCTGGTGAGATTTACTGTGATTATGAAGACGCATAGCGAGACAACAGCCATAACAACAGTTTATACATGATCCTCCAACAGACAAGAGTTTCTTGTCCCAATAGGGGAAGATTTAGAATTGCGGGACAGCACAGAGGAAGAAAGCGAGGTAACAGTAGAACTCGGAACGGCCATTGTTATATACTGTATCTTCAAACTGGCATTTGTTTTTTCATCTATGTCATGAACATCCCACTAAAAGGATTATTAAGAAATGAATAATTGAGACATACTGATTTTACAATCATTTCATATATGAGCTTGTCAGAAGCAGGGATACCCTGACTTTTAGTCCCTTGTAAAAACAGCGGATCCCACAATTCCCTTAATGCAACTCGGCATATTTTATTTTAACCTCCCTGTCTCTTAAAAGCTCACATATTTCTAACTCCACCCACTTGCAAGCCTCCAGACAATAACCCGGACATCATCAGGGCTATTTATGTCAGACTACAGAACGCTTCAAAGCAACAGATGGTACCATAAAGATGTGTGTACAGGCTGTAGTAGTAGTTATACTACTACAGAATAGTAGTAGTAGTTGTTATAGTACTACTGATCAGTGGAATGCCCCTTTAAAACGCGGTACTGTGTGGCAGCTGACTATTAACTTACTAATTTTTGATTTGCTTTAAATGCACCAACAAGGAAACTTTTAAAAACAACTTAATTATGACAATAGCAAAACGTTGACGCAAGAAAAGAAACAGCGATGAAATACCAATTGTCATAAATGAGCAAGCAAACGCATATCAACTTTGTGTAAGTTGTTTGTTATTTAATCACACTGGCAAGAACAGGAAGTCATCTAAAACAAGATATGTTTCAGATAAATCGGTCAGACATCAGGAATGTTAAGCATAAAAACGTACAAAACAACTGCTTTCTTCCTTTAAATCATTGTGGAGAAGATGGCGCATGCTTTTCTGTTATACATTTTGCAGTAACGTTGGAGGGAGAACCAGAATTTCATTGCCAACGACTGCTCCACTGTGTGCATGTGTCAAACAAAGCCTTGAAAATGTTCCTACTACAATATGACCATGTTCAAACCCTAGTGAGCTGTTACTTAGTCTCGAGGTGTAGTTTTACAGCTGACCCTGACCTCTGACCTCCCTGTGGAGGGGTGCAACCCAAACACCATAATTACACATGAAGCACGTATTTGAAAGGGCATTACCTCAACCCACCAGGAAGCAATTCTACAGATGTAACCGTACACGCTCCAGTGGTGTTTTTCCGCCACAGTCAGCTTCATCATCCAAGAACCGCTCCGTTTCCAGTCAGGACTCTTAAGCCCCACTATCAGGCACTCTATTAAAGTCATCCTGCGCAATCATCTCTCAGTCCGTTGTGATACATTATTAATAAATGACAGACGCTGACGCGCGCCGGAGTAAGAACGGTAACGCGGGCGTCCGCTCTCGGACATGGCTGTGCCCTCATATACACGCACGCCCCGCAATACAAATAAAATACTCCCGCCATGAACTGCTTTGAAATCACAGGCTTTATCACCTAGTCGGGCCTCAGTGACATGCAACGGATAAACCACAACTTCCTACGAAAGGTCAAAAAACCAATGTGGATGTTAATTGACGTCCCTGACTACCACTAAAACATGGCCATTATCCCGGGTGAAAGCAACTGCAGGTCGGCCCGGCAGTGAGCCTTTAATGACGGCCATATAACTGCAGGATGGGGATTATTCTTTATGTTTAATCACGGCCGAGAAGACAAGTGTTTCTGGGATGACATCTCTCACCGGGACGCTTACAGACCATCAGCCGGAGAGGCTGAGAAGCTAAGGGATGGTGCATCGAAGAGAGTGTTTTTAGGTGGTAATAACCAGCAATAACACAGATATGTTACACTCTTATGGGTATTAACAGATAAAAAAAAAAAAAACTTAAGCAATTTAAAATTGTACTTAAATCCAGCTTGAAATAGACAGAAAGTTGTAGCTTTTGGGTTATAGATCATTTTGTAAGTTAGTTGCTTCTTAGATTGCAAGTATTGACATCTAATATCTGGTCGTTAAACATCGTAAAAACATTGTTCCACAATAGAATATATTCAAAACCATATTCAACACAATATTTAATTAATGTAAAGCCGGATATTCGGTGTGTAACTCCAGGCTGGAAAAATAGGAGGGGGCAAGGGAGAGGAAAAGCTGAGCTTATTGCTAGAGACCTACACAGCGTTCGGTCCAATCAGTGAACCAATTCAATAAGGCTGACTAGGTTAAAAACCGTTGGTTATTAACTTCCAGTAATTTCGTCTGGCACAAACAAACCCCACCAATCACAGCGCATACAATGGAAACTGAATGCAATTCCCTCGAATATGCTTGCTTTTCTTTGAAAGCAGGCCAGGCTCTAAGACCGTTGGCTCCGTGATGATCCGTGATGACATCATGGAGCCCATTACAGCGGACCAACGAGGCCATGTGCTGCCATTACGCTGCTGCAAGGGACTAAGAGCATTTTTACAGGCATGCTGATGGCATTAGAGATGTCTGGAGGCCCCCACAGGGTTTTATTAGGTCCAACAGTGAGCTCAAACCGGTCCGGCTCAGGGGACCTAACCGAGCACTTGTCCCATTTTGCTGGAGGGGACCTACAGCCGAGTCGTGGCCCCAGCACAGCCTGCACTGGGGAAAGAAAGACACGGAGAAGCCCTGGGGCTTCCCTTGGTATATTCTACAAGTTTAATTACATCCTACCTGTGTGAGATGACGGGGTAATAGTCAAGGAATGAGCTCCATGTTCACTGCATGGCCACAGGTTATTCACTCTGCTGACATGCAAGTTAGAAAAATCTCTGGCTGTCAATATATGAAGCCAGAGGTGTAACATGAAAACCAAGCAAATAATTCCTATTGTGAAATGTGGAAACATGAACATTAGTTATATTTTAAGTGACGATTAATCACACACATATCTCCCTGCATTGGCATTTTATGAACTTCCATATATCCGACAGTGCTTCTTCATAATATAGTGTAGCTGTCAAATGCATGTCTACAATAGCCGAGGATTATTCATCCACACTGCAAAGTTATCAACATATTAAATCAGAACAGAGTCCCATTATACCACAACAATTATTTCTCCAGAATTGATGTGAAAGGCCTTCATTTTTCATGACACGGTAAAAGACCAAATTTTGTGCAAAAGTTTCAAAAGACTTCAAAGAATTCCCATGTAAACAGCAGGAGAGAAAAAAAAAAGGTGGTGATGTGCACTATTTAAATACCTCCTCGTGACTCAAACTCAAATGTTGGAAGGGAGCTTAAGACAGATGGAATGTGTCGCTGGATGGCCTTGCGGATTTGGGACGTATTCACCCATTCAGCTCCCTGTAATTACAAAGGCTCTCGCTGAGATCCGATTTGCCGCTGGGAGCTTGTTCAAGGCACGGGGATTGGATCGACAATGGCGTAGTCTGACAAAAGGAATATGGATACTGCTCTTAAAATAGAGGGAACTAATGCCGTTCGGTGTTGAGTGCACATGCTCGCCAGCTCAGATGTGGGCAAGGTAAATTTAATTATGTGCCCTGTACACACCGGCTGGCTTTTCGATTAGAATGGACTAACTTCTCGATACAGCTGTACCCCAGCGACCACTTAAAAAATAGTGTTAAGGCCACAGTCTGGTAATTGATGCAGGAGCCACTGGTTAGTACTAAACTTTTAGGCCTAAATCTCTTCTGTCTATACTATTTAGTGGCCTCGTCCATTATTAATGGTATTGATTTGAACCCTTTCTAACAGCAAATATGTGTGGGTTCTGTCAATACACAGAGGGAATGACAGTAAGAGGTTATGCTTGAAGGTTTTCTTGAGAATATATATTTTATTGTAATATACTGGTGGTTAAAGGCGATACCTGATTACATATTATTATTATTGTGCTCATATTCAAAATGACACCATTACTGCCGTAACAGTCGCTGAGAGCTGAGGCGCTGATGTTTGGAATGATGAGGGTCAGCAGTCAGCCCTTTTAGAAATGACGGCCGCATGCAAAATACATTCATTTACTGCTTTGTCCAATTTCTAATGTATGTGAAAGTGCAAGTCAAGAAGGTGAAACCAACACTGGCATTGCAAGCGCATGATGATTATACATCAACAAACTACCAGTCCTTGATTTCTTGGATTGTAAACAGATGAGACACATGATCTAAAAACAGACTGAACCACAGTACCCTCTGGCATCTGAGGGCAGGCAGGCTGACTGGCTGTTTGGTGGTTCCTTGTCTGTCCTTTGTTGAGGACGCAGGCGAGGAGATGAAACGAGAAGACGAAATTCAGAGAAAACTTGCAGTTTGTTGTATATGGGCGTAACATGGTGTGATTTGGTCCAGTCATCTGTTACTATGAACAGAAGAGGCCACTGTATGGGAGCTTTTCTGTTGTAATGAAGAGTCAGGAAGTAACCTCCATCATCGGACAACACTGGCTAATACACAAAGACAAATATTGACTTGATTCAACAACAAATCGATTAATCTAATCCTTTCTTTTGTACTCACTGTTATTCAGTTACTTTCCTTAATATCACCCCGTTTTTGCACTCCCGTCTTCTACAAGTTGTATACACAGAGAGAAGGGAAGCCCTAAACACTCCCTTTCATTATAAAGTTAACAATCACTTCCCCTGGCTGGCAAACATCAGAGCACAGAAGGCAAAAATGCAGCAGTTAGCGTCCCTGCCTGCTGTATTCGAGGTCACTTTCCTGTGCGTGTGTGTATTGACACTCGGCGTAACTTAAGATGAAAGCAACGTGAGGAGGCATGAGAGTCATCTGCTTGCCTCCACGGTTCATAGTGCAAGCCCGTGCTCCGCAGTCACCTGCCTCTCAATCGCATTCCACACCTGATCTATTTCTGGTGCCGCTGTGTGAGAGCGGCGGGCGGCGGGGCTGAACGCAGTGACTCCTTCTTAGCGGAGAGAATCCGTGATTAGTTTATGAAATTGGGTTATCCATCATGTGAAAACCAGAGTTTCTCACAAAGGAGCCTACATGTTCACGTAACAGGAGCACCACGGGGCGTGTTAATCAATCAAAAGCGATTTTTCAGCCCATGAATTCAGAGAAAAGTACGTCTCGCATTTGCTAACATGTTGTCCGTGTGCTTTCTCCCCATTAGTGGCTGAGACATTTTCAAAACAAATCATGGCGTTCTCTCTAAATTGTGTGGGAAAAACCTGCCTGTTAGTTTGTGTATTTTGCTAATCTCTCCTCGGCGTGGCACAGTCGGTACGGCATCGGCAGCCTTCAGGAGAGTTGAGGGCGGATTAACTGTCTATTTGCAGCTGCTGACTGCCGGTAACGAGATGCCCTCCGGTGCCGATCAGCAAACGAAGCTTCAGGTACCCCTCAGCCATATCCAGCCCCCCGCCACCTTCTCTGCTCCCCATTTTGTCTGCTGGGGCATGCCTGCCCTAAATGGCACGCTCCCCTTTCCCTTCATCTTCAAATTCATTAGGTACTGCATGCATGGCTCCCAGGCTTCCCATTTGAGGGATGTTGATAGAATACATACTGTACATGCAACCTCAATCAGCTTGTCCACTTGATGTAGAGTTGAAGGCGAGGTGGGTCTATATCTCTCTCTCTCTCTCGATCTGCTTTCAGGCTGTTTGCTTTCTTAAATGAATGTAATGGTACAAACGGAGGATAAATTGCCTTCTGTGTGCTCCATCTCATCACATCCATCCCACCGGGCCCTCTCCGAAGCGGAAAAAATAAAATAAAAATGAAAGCAGACCAGAAAAATAATTCATTTGCTTTGCCTGGGAGATACACGTTGCTATCAGTGTAGAACCCTTGCGATAAGGCTGATGTGCATTTGGTGCATTAGGGCTCTTGCACTATCGCCACAGCACAGAGCGAGCTGGGAGGAGAGGGCAAAAGTCAGTGTGAGAATGTGCCTGTATATTGGACCTGCACCCTCATTTTGTAACACATCTGCAGGGTTTACATGGTTCACATTTTTCCAAAGCTGTGTGGGGACTGACACATCACCTACACTGGCTTACCAGGTGCCGAGGACGTCCTGCGGCCGCCGGCAACAACGGCTGAACCAGAGGCTTCACCCGGGCTCATTCATTACACCGGCATCACATCCCAGATGAACTCTTCCCACCAGCTCGGTGTCCTTTTTCTTATTCTCAATTAGGAGCAGGAGAAGGCACCGCTCCACGCAGTCACTGTGACACTAATTACACACCCACACAAGGACACTCAGAGGGAGTAATGGAAAAAAACGCCGGTGGATGTCAGAGACAAACAAAAGGCAGCGCCGAAACATGCTGCCATGGCCCTGGGAACAAAACGTGACACCGTCTGCGTCGACTGGAAGTCGTGTTTAGCTTGGCAGCCAACAGGAGGGGGAGGAACTGGATACACCAGACGAAACACTCTGGAATAACAGAGATACCAATGAGTGAGTAAAAAGTAATTAGTTACCACTAATGCACGTGTCGCATTAAAGCAAACTGCTCCTTGATGCTAGACATATCAATTTTACTCCCTTGAGAACTACAAGAAAACGCATTTAGAGACTTACGAGCTGTTATTAAAGTCTTAATGCAGGGCTCGTAAAAGATTCATTTGTTTACCAATGAATTATTGAGGTAGGATTTAATCAAAGCTACAGATGTTGCAGTCAGAGATTGTTGTTAATCTCATTTTGATTGCATTTAAATGAAAATACAGACCATAAAATTCACAGAGAGTGATTGTTGATTGGGGAGTTAATTACAGACGCCAAATAAGAAACAGCAAACGATTTGAAAAAAAGCGATTGCTTCGGATTGGCCCGGTGGCCGTCGAGGTTCGTAAGAACGCACTCCCCATCTGCATTACTCTAAATCGCATCATCCAATGGTTCTTTCAAAGAAACCAGCGCAGATTAAACCTGATGATTATGGGTCCCCATTGGAATGGCACTGTGATGTTCTCGTCCCCAAAAAAACGTGACGGGGTCGAAAGGAAACCAGATAAAATGAATTGTTCATCGTGATGATGATGATCCAAACAATAGTGAGGGTAAAGGCTCCATCGGCCTGTGGGTTTTAAACCACAGTGGACAGCTGTGGACGTGTCTCACAGCAGATTAACATCAACCAACTCCCGAGTTGACGTCTTGGACCTTGAGAGTGGCGAGGTGGTGGGAGCGAAGGTAAGGTGGGGTGGGGTGGTGTGGGGGCACCTCACAAACTTTCACCAGAGATGAAAAGCCTGACCTTTTATCAACTGCGGAAAAAGCATTAGCTACCTCATAATCCAATTTCAAGACCGTGCAAAGTGGAGGTTCTGACTGAATTTTAGAGTGGAGAGAGCAAAGGGAAAAACACCATAGTGAGTTAGTTTCTGTAGGTGAGGACTCTGAGGGTTCTTTTTCTCTCATTGCTGCTTGCCTGCCAGCATCTCTGGAGCTGCTGAGTTCGCAGAGGACTTCAAGGGCTTTGCACCGCTGAGCTCCATATCTCTTTCCCCCCCTGCTTACCCCCCCCCACCTCTTCCTCTCGGTGTCTCTCTGACTCTTCCTCGCCCATTCTCTAAGGAGCTTTAGAAACCCGACTGGGTAATGGGAGCAGCAGTCAATCAAATTGCGCTTTCAAAGGTGATGCTTTGTTTCACGCTCGCTTCCCACAAATCCCATCGAGCTTGGCACCTGTCAGGTTGTCGTTCTGAAACGCAGCATCCAACGGCAGTCACCCAAAACCCCCCCCCCCAGTCCCTCAGCAGATGGAGGGGTTGACTTGTCGGCTGCCTGTCGAGAAATGAGGTCATTCTATTTTTTCTATTATAACTTTTTTTTTTTTTTTTTTTTCATAAGGTGAAACCAAACAACTGAAAAAGAAAACACCATCCGTCTGGCTCCCTTTCATTTAAACCCGGTAATAGAGCAGGATTCATACAGGTTTTAGGGTGAAAAACGATATTTACTTTTGCTTTATATAAGGCTTTTAACACAACTGATCGGGAATGGGTGCTGGATTTCTATTGGTGCCCTTCAGTTTTATGGAGTCTGACAGCATTGTCAAAACACCGCTGGTGCTGCCAGCTCTAATAACGTGGAGGTTGGTAATAAATTGTCAAACGAGCTCTTGTTGTACCGTGATCCCGTAAAGGAACAGTAAAACCCGATATGGCAGAATGGGCAGGATCTGTAGACGCCCACAGCAACCAGGGGTTCTTGTATCTCCAAGGGGTTTATGGGCTCAGGTCTGACTCATTCCCGCTTTTACAGTCACAGTGACCTTCCCATTAGGGCTCCATTAGCAAAGGTCTATCAGAGAGAGAGAGAGAGAGAGAGAGAGGCGTATCCTGGTCTGTTTATCCAGCTGCAACCTCTTCTTATTAACTGTAGTGAATAAACAGCTTTGGCGAGTCATGGGCGAACGACTTTATAATGGCACAAAAAGAATGCACATGTGTGTAAACACATTAAGTATAAAAAGAGTCCAAGATGCAAAACTATAACGTACAGTACCCTACCTCCTCTGAAAAGGAGCGCCAACCCACATCAACCGAAGGGCCCCTTAGTGTCTCTAATTAGCTGACTGGATTAAAAAAAAACAACGTCTTGTAATGACAGCACCGAGGGATGTACAGTAAACAAAGCGATGAGAACTCAGACTCCTGGGTACACCAGCATTGTTTGATGTCTTTCCAGCTATGCAAATGTTTGACTGGGTGGCTTTTAGATGGAAGATGCTGATTAGTTTGAGTGTAGTCGTCCTCCAACACACGGTTCAGGTTTTTCACTAAAGAAGAGCGAAAAATAAACGGAAGGCTGTCAGCTAATTTCAACTCAATTTGCTTCCAATTGTACAAGGTAAGATTTGTGCAGTAGTACAACGCATCTAGAGGTCATCTGATTATCAGATGACCTAAAATCCCCATATAATGTTATTTGCTATGCTAGCAAACAGCCAGCCAACAACAGACTACAGGGTTACCTTAACTTGTATGTATTTTATACGTGTTTGTGTAAAATATACAACTAAAAAACAAACGGTATGAAATGCTTGAATATCTTCTCATTTTGGAATTGTACATTGCTCCACACTGTGGCCTCTGTAGACAGCATAGGGTTGTCAATCAAAATAAATCCGGGTTAGAGGCACTAAGCAGTGTGATTTTACATTAATTTATCTGTTTTTGCATGTTGTATAGAAGTTCCTTCAGGGGTGTTACAAGTTGCCGGCTTGCTGTCAGATGTCTGACCATGAGATATGACTCGGCTAGCAAATAACTCAAATGTCCCTTTAAAATGTGATCCTTAATCTACCTCTTTGATCGGAGCGTGTTTCTCCGGGGCCCACCTCAGAAGGCGGTAACAGTATCCAGGTCGGGGTTAAACGCAACTCATTCTTCTCTTTCATTCTGACGACTGACTGACAGACGGGAATGAAAAGCCTTCCCTGCACAAACCTCCTCCACTTCCTTCAAACAGGAAGTCCTGCAGCTCCAAAATACTGGGTTAAGTAGCAGCGGCAGGATTAGAAAGTGAAGACATTTGAAGTCGCACTGGATCTCAAAATGGCAAAACAAAACTTCTCAATCCAATTTTGCAGCCTTGATACATGGAACCGGCGGAAATAATTGCAAATTCTGTTGTGTCGACGCTTTCTACTTGACAATGAAAGTTCCAATAAGTTTAATTTAGAAATGCAAATTACTGTTTATGTTTGTTATGATAGGCAAGTGACAGGAGTCTTGAATCTGAATGTGTTTCAAGCTCCTTTTTCTGCAAATCGTAAATAGAAAGCCTCTGAGCTAAATAAGAACAAGTGCATATTATTATTATATCTCAAAGGCAGCAAGACAAATATTACAGGCGTACGGCCGGGCTGGCATACACAAGATATGCAAAGCAGTGAGAGGTGCAAAGCAGAAATGCAGTGTTGAACATGCGGCGCATATTTCAAATCAAATCACAACACTCGCGACAGTTAATCCGGTCCCTGCAAATAAAACTCTATAGTGCTCTATCAATACTTAAAGCTCAGACCCCAAACCAAATATAAGCTTGTGTTTATAATGAACATGCCACACGTAGCTTTCTGTGCTGAAATAAACCTGTGAAGGTGAAAATACAATCTCCAGGAAGCCGCTAAAACACGAGAGCAGGAAGGAGAAGATAAGAGGGTCTTCTTTTTTTTATGTTGTTTGTTTTTTGAAACCGATGAATTTCAGAGGCGACCTAATGCGTGGTATTATGTATTTGTTTTTTAACCGAAAAATACAGTTTGTAAGATTACAAAAAACATCTAAAATATGGAACACCATCCAGATGGTCAGAGGGAATTTGGCACCCGAAAGTATTTAAAAATAATTTTTCTAAGTAAGTTATATCTAAGTAATAAAGCATCTTTTAACAACTACACCCCTCATGCAGGATCCCTTTGCATACCTTTTGTTTCTCTTTTTTTCTCTGTGAGAGCCACTGAGCAGAGTGCTATTAATATTCCCTCTGGCAACGAAGGAGACATCCCAATAATAATCATGTCTTATGTTAAGGCTTTTCCCCGCACAGAGCCTATTGACAATCAATAGCATCATATCTATCAATGACCAACATCTTGTGATCTGATTACACAGACTCATTGAACACCAGTCGAGCATCGTCTAGCCTTCATTTTCAACTGGCTTTCAGGCTTATCATTGGATTGTGCTTGGGGAAGCGGGATAGTTGACAGTAGATGGCTGTTCTGACACAACGAGGCTATCCACAGGAAACACGTGGAGGTAACCTTCACTTTAGACATATGGATCAGTGGCCTTCACTGAGCCCCGGATGTATTGGCACACGGATTTAGCTGGCTATCAGAGGGGCCAGATAACCTTGTCATATCTACTCTGACTGTCATGGGTGTGTTACAGGGTGGAGATTCTACCTCTGTAAATCCTCCGATAAAAAAGCACACGCACACACTCACACAGAGGTGCTCTGTCTCGGTCACACACACAGCTTGGTAGCACATGCCCCCCGCCCCGCCCCCACCTGAACCCAGCATTGAAAGGTCACAAGCCCCCAAGTGACAGCTGTCAATCACGGGAGGTGGGTATTATCCGACCCATTAATAACACCACGAAAGGTTCTGGGAGACCATGGGAATTGAAATCTCCTGACTTGTCACCACTGGATGTGACCTACGGGAAACCTGTGACCCTCAGAGCTCCTTTAAATCAGCATTAGTCACAAGCATTAAGTTTAAGAAAAAATACTTAGTTGAGGCTTTGTTAAGCTGTAGTTCATTCACTGGAGCTTAAATACACTAATAATACCATATATGCGAACTTCACACAGGCCTTTTGGCAATAGGCTATCGACACACACATATGAAAGTAAAGCTCTGCATGGCGTTGTCGACACATCAAATATGTGTTGACACGGAGGTTATGTGCGATGCAACCCCCCAGCGACAAACAAGCTGAAGACACATGCAGCGTGACTCTCAGCCGGGGAGGATTACCTGTGATCCAAGGATAATGAAAAAAAAAAAGGACTGCCTGATATTAAATTCTAGCACAGGGAGAATGACTGATAGGCTCTTGTTGTTCACTTTTTTTTAACTTGCCTGTCGATTCCGCCTGCTTGCACGGGGCAATGCCTCGTGGGACGAGGCAGCGATAAAACCCTGTGAGAAATTCATTGTTTTTCTGTGCAGCGTTTGCCATGCATGACAAGTAAAAGCAAATACAAACACACCGCTGCTGATACATTATACATGAGGTGTAAATGAACTGGATTGTTGCAAAGCTCAAGCACGAGGCACTAGGCTAGTTAGTGTCCTTTGAATGAAGGAGACAGGTAGTAGTCACAAAGCTCACTGTGAAGCTTTGAGTGTCGGTGGATGTGGACATGTATGTTGAGTCAACGGCCTTGCAGCGACTGCATATATGGACTGTTTTTTGGGCGCCCCCTACCTGTCTGGAGCTGCAGGGCGTCCATTGCGCGGCTTGTTGACCTGGGCATACAGGGCCTCCAGGGGTGGACCGTTGCCCTGTAGGCTCAAGGGAAGGGGAGGACTCTGGGGTGTCTGGGGGAGATGGTAGTGGTGGTTGTAAGGCTCCATGCCGCTGCTATCCACCGACGAGTTTAACGATCCGATGCCGGCGTAGGTGGGCTCCTCATCTGAGCTGAAGGTACCGCCGACAACGTCTTGGATCTCAGCATATTCCCTCTCCATTGACTGCTTCTCCCGAAGCTCCCGCATCTTGACATGTATTCTGTGATAAACACATTGAACAGAGAAATTTAGATATAAGTGTTTTCTATTCATGAATCATCTGGCAAAATTAATGTTATGTTCAAGAAATGCCAAAATTCAATACATGAATATATCTAAAAAAATATATTTTTACATCCTGAAATTGTGCCGGATATACATTTGAAGAGTCAAAAATGACTAAGATGATCAGCCTTAACAAATGGTATAATTCTTACGCAGTTAAAAGGGGTTGGTGTGAAATGTCTGTAAAATATTGCCAATTCCTTTTCTGCGCCTTTGTGTGAAACTATGCATTTGGCCAACTTAAACTGGTGCAGAAGAACCATATCAAATTGCCCAATATTAATCGGTTCTTAAGAGATTATTTCTACGTTTTGTTGTTTCGTTTATTTTCATGCTCAGGGAGCCTGTATACAATATTTGTTCCAGTTCTGCGGATGGAAACATCCAGTTTTCATGTTCTTTTAATATGAAAGGAAAAGTTTTTATTAAACTTGCCTGGGAAAGATACTACGAAATTTACGCATTTCTTTGTGCAGACCAACTGTACCGAGTAGGAGACAAAAAGGAGACACTTGATGATATTTGAGGTATTGAGAGGCAAGTGTGTGAGAAATGTACTGTAAGGAGGCAATGAAGGATGTCCAGATAAAATAAAGTAAAAAGACTGACTGGAATATTCGGCCTAAAACTCAGCGAGGCTAGCATCAGCATTCCAACTTTAAAGTTTAATCTCAGATATCGATCAGCTCAGACCTGAGGAAGAGGTCTCTCCTCTTTTAACTTCTAAAGTAGCTTTCTTCTCCTAAGCAACAGGGAATGAGGAGAATAATGTCTTCTACTGTAGTGAGAGCAGTATTATTCAAATATGTGGCTTTCCATGAGCCATTAGTGGGCCGCGGCGAGTGCACTGATCTTTATCCCTCAGGTCCTCTAACAAGAGGTGGGAGGGGAGACGGACGGACCTCCTCTTCCTCCATCCAGGCCCTTCCTCTCCCTTCATGCCGCTCCTCTCCCCAGGACCACTTCCACACAACAGAGCCTTTCACGGGGTCTTTTCCTGTCTCGGAGAATGGTTCCATGTGAACGCCCATCTGTCCGCAGCTAACAAGGTTCAGTCATGGTGCTGCGTGGGAGCGAGGAGAGCTGGCAGTGGAGGAGTGGGGGAGGTGGACAGTGGGGAGCAGCAAGGAGAAGGGCTGAGGGCAGGCAGAGGGGGGGGGGGGGGGCTGACCTCCCACTGCGGTGACCCTGGCAGCAGCCACCAGACTGCTCACTGCTTCCAGATGTTGTACCCCTGCTCTAGGGTAACACACACACATCCACACACCAGCGCGCTACTTCCCGCTGGTGCAAGACTTCCCCATTACCTCGGGTCATAACTGACCTCTGACCCCCCCCACTGCTGCTACTAACAGATGATTGACAGGTTTGGAGCAGAGCTAGTATCCATCCCCCCCTTGCCTAACTCTCTCTCCCATGTCTGTGTATTTTAATAACAGTAATCACATTTCAAACAATCACCATTCTTCAATGCCGAATTAACCCAATTCCCACATCCCACCCATAGACTGCCTTGTTTATTTTTAGCTGTCCAAAATCCCATTTTCTCAGCATTATCTGCGGAATGAGATTTTGATGGAGGCCTGATGCAATGTTGCATGATATGCAGTCATCTGTAAAAGCCTCTGAGGTGGTTTAGTGTGTTTTTGCATTGGCACGGACCAACCGGGGCACATTACAGAACTGATCAACTCACAGCGGAGTTGATCGGTGACGTCTCACTTCAGTCAGGAAATAGAAAACGAGCCTCCCAGGGAGAAAAACACAAATTCCCAGAAGCCCTTTCACCTGCCGTCTGGCTAAAGTGATGTCAGATCACTGCCAGGAAGGACCAGACAATGATGTTACGGCACAGGTTCACGGAAGTCCGCTGGGATCTCAAAACCCTCTGGCGTTTTATGGACTAATCAGATTCATAAAAACGGCAATATTGACATTTGGGATGAGATAATGGCCTTGGCTAGACTGGCGACACGAAGCTAAAAAGAGAGACTTCTCTTCCAGGCCTCGGGAGTCTGACATGGATAAAGCTAATAGGAGCATTTCAATAAAAGGTTATTAACAAGCAAAAATTCCAAATGAGATCACATGCGGGTAATGCTGTTGCCCGGTTGGTCTCTACCATCTGGTCCATCTTGCGTCGTAACTTTGTTGCTTTCATACACTCATCAACTTTCGAACCAAAGCTTTTCTTTCAATGCATCACATTCGTCACATTTGTCTTTGGCGAAGTCATGGCTCTTTTGTTGGTACAAAAGACCATTACATTCTTGTGTTTGTGGAAAAATATCCACAATCCAAACCTGTCAGTCTGCAGTGAGAGGCCTATTCCAACTTGTTCTGGCTGTCAGATGGAAATAGCAGGACTATCATACAGTGTTAAGTTTCTTCCCTTGGCCTGTTGGCAGTGGGTCTCATTATGGCAAGCTGACATTTGAGTGTTACATTTCCAAGTGCATATTTTCTGCTAGGTGTCTCCGATTGAAGGAATGAAACTACCAGGGATTTAGTCATCTAAAAATCAATGTGCAATTATACAATTTGTTTGGTTGGGAATGCCACCCAGGATGACATTTTTGTGCATGTTTTTGAGGCAATGCTGGTCCACCGCTTTGGTCCAACTCTTGGATGGATGTCCATGAAATGTGGTTCATGGTCCCCAGATGATGAATCCTACTGATTCTGGTGATCCCATGACTTTTCATCTAGCGGTGTGTTAGCATTTTCAAAGGTTTCACCTATCCTGTGAAATATATTAACAACTACAAGACAGATTGCCATGACATTTTAGCTCAAATCATGGTTTGCGGAGGAGAAATCCTCTGGTGTATTAACTTTTCATCTATTGCCACCATGAGGTTGGCAACTTTTGGATAGCTTGCGGTTACATTTTTGTCATGTTTATGTTCCCCTCAGGATGAATTGTAGAACACTGAACTTCCTTTTCATCAAACACCATCATCAAATTTGTTCTTTGTTCATGACCAAATACCTTCAAAACTACTGACACTCCCATCTGCCTCAGCTGTACTTCTACTAGTGCCAATTAGCAAATGTAAGCATGCTAGCATGCTAAACTAAGACGTCGGCCAAGGTAAACATTATATCCACTAAATGTAAACATGTTAGCAGTGTGACATTAACATTTAGCTCAAAGCAATGTTAAGTCTAAATGCAGACTGACAGAGTTGATAGTGTGGCTCTACAATCTTAGTCTGGTCTTATCAACTTAACAAAGTAATAAATAAATAGTGAAAGTACTGCATCTGCAAAATAGTCACTGTCAACATATTCCACTTGTTTTAGCTACAATATCTACATCATTCAACCCAACCTCCTCCCAGTGACTTTTACGCAGAGTTTCAGAAAGATATCGAGCAAATTAGTCGTGTATTAATGTACTTTGTAGGAAACCGGGCTGGACTTTGGAAGCCCTTTTTCTGCAGTGTAATATGCTCATTAGCTCCAAACCATACATCCACACCTGCTCACTGAGTTCCTTCTTGGGCAACCTGCAACTGCTGCTTCACTTCCAACTCCCCTCCTTCCCCCACTTTCTCCTGAGAGGCCACCCCCGCGCTGTACCATATATACTCCATTAGCCAATTAATGGCCCAGCATGTTAACATTGAGGAAAGTGCTGCCCACACTAAACACATTATTACTGTTCAGCCCCAATTACCAGCCCCTCTCCTCTCCTCTTACCAGACACTACGTACAAGAGGAGAGGACACTGTAGCTTTAAATGCAACCAGCCCGGAGATATTTCATTTAAAAAAAGAGGACGGTCGAGCTGAGGATTTACATTTTCATTTTAATTAGACTGATGACAGAAAAGTATATAATTCCACTATTAATCAGTTTATTGTGTTTCTCTGTGCCGTCTGTGATTTACTTTATATTCTAGGAAGTATAATTGACCTCACATGTAGCTTTAAATACAAAGCCATGTCTACTTGTTTATTCTTCATAACAGTGCAGTGGAAAGGCATTTCCTCCTGGCGACAAAAGCGGTCTAGACAGTCTAATGCTGAGGTTTTCAGGGCAGTTAAAGTTCATCCCCAACTACACTGACTGACCACGTCTTGAAGATAAATATTATCTTGTTATTCATTCTTGCTAAATTGATGTGTGAATACCTTCACATCGACTAAAACCGAAATTTGTAATGATATTGTCGCCAGAGCTTCACATCTTCACACGAGTGTGAAAGCCGAAGACTGTCACATCGAGTAAATACTGTTACACATTATATGGGTGGAACGAGAAGCTTGGTGTGAACTGGTGTGTCAGCTCACCTCAACTCTTTCCTCACTATACTGAATAAATCTCTCTGTTTATCCAACAGGGCTGTTTTTTTTGGACCAACAAAGCCAGCAGACTCCTTCTCCATATGTTTGTCAATGTGTGATCTACCCGGGGGAGGGGGGGCGGGCGCTGTCTGTACTTTCAGGCACTCATTTTGAAGTCAACACACTTAGAAGCTTGAAAGCCTTCCTCCTCAATATTCATTGTTACCGCGTTGGATGAAACAGAATGTATTTGCTCTCTTACTTTCCAGCCACCTTCAACAGATGTTTCCTTTTTTCTTCTTTTCAATACCTCCTCACATGTTCTATTGTTCTGAAGGGCAGAATGTATCTGGATCTAATCAAAGTGCAGTAAATGACTCTTGCGTGCAGCTGTCTGTGCTGAATTGCTAAAAAAAAAAAAAACTCCGATATCCCATCTTTTGTCTTGACACTTGGCCCACAACCGCATAATGCAATCACCGAGATAATTGTCCGAGTTTCCGTGGTGTTAATTCACAGTGTTAACAATCGCATTAACTTGCTGTAGGTATCAATATAATTACAAATGTAATCACACTTCCCAATCAGCCAGTCGGAGCTTCCTTTGAACTCGCTATGCAAATGAGACGCAAATAGGATACTGAAATAATGAGATGGTTTGACAAAGTGGAATGATAATGTTGGTACCACAATCACTATAATACGAGGGATGTGCCTTATAGCAAATTGCTTTACTTTTTTATTTTTTTTTTATTATCGGCGGCACTAAGCTCAATGTACCCTGAACAAGGTATAAGAAAAGAACTTCTCTTTTGTTAAATAAAAGATTAAATTGTCATGGCTAATCCAGGTTTGCTCTCTGTCTATATGAATTGTGCTGATGGACCGACTCAAGAGTCACTGGTCACTTTGTGTTTGTCCAGAGTCAGCGGGAAGTCAAACAACAAACAGGGGGAAGCAGGCCACTGTCGAGTATATAAAAAGAAAAAAAAAGCAGTGATGGACTCTGCAGTGGTCTGGGGAGAGTGGCAGTGGAGTGCTGGCCGCTGATTAGAAGCCAACCGGAGCCAAGCAGATAAGAGAGAATGGACATCATAATCAGCTGCCAGCGAGCGAGAATGGAGTTCAGTTCATTCGGAAAATGAAGAAGGAACATTGTCAGGTTGTCTTTGTGTGCTCCCCTCTTTGGCCGGGAAAATAGAGTTTCGGGGCTAACATGCGCAGAGATAAGTCAGTGACTGATAGAAGCTCCACCAACACCATCTGCCCAGTGTTCTTTCTCTCTCTCTTCTCCCCCCCTGGCCCTACATGAATGTGCGCCGTGGCCACAGAAACCGCTGCTCTCCAGCCCACCTAAGGTCCAATCAGAGGGCTTGTTTTGTCCACAGTCCTCTCAGCATGAGCCAATCAGAGAGGGTTGTCTTGGGTGCTGTCCACAGGCATAAAGAGAGCGGAATAATGGCTGCTGCCGCCGCTGGCCCCGAACAAAGACTTGGATCAGCCTAACCACAGGTTCTAATGTCGCCTCGATGAGACATGAAACAGTCAATCACAGGAGCTGTGTGAAAATCTCCATGATTCTAGCAAAACAAATGCTGCTAATAAGCACTCTTCATCAAGTGGATGCACTGCACTGTCTGCAAGTCAAAAGTTTGATGTACTCTCTTCTCCATCGTCCTCCATCTGTAAGAGGCTGACAAGATATCAATGGAGGAGAATGTTTTTACTGAAAAATAAACGAGTTCCATCTGCAAGGGCCGCAGGCCAAACCATAAATTGCACGAATCATATCAAGGTCAGAGTTTTAGATATATGACCGAAGCTGCCTTATTGCAGGGTAAGAAAGGGCAAGTTTTACGAATTAATCTGTCTCACCTCTTCGCTGACTCCTATTCTGAATCACTAAAAGCCCCTGTCAAAACCATCTGCTTGAATTAACGATCGCTAATGTCAGCCGAGCCGGGGGTTTTGGCTGCGGGCCATCCCGGGTCGCGCTGACACGCAGGGCCGGCTGACGATTACCAGCGCCGGAAACCCGCCGCGGTCCGATCCATAGTTTCATAAGCGCACTGCCTCCGTGGCGGCATTGTAATCAATCAGAGCATGTGCCATAAAGCACACAACTAAGACAATCAAATGTAGCGCTTTGGGAGTGCCATACAGTAGCGGTATCAAAAAATACAAGAAGTAATGGATTTCTAAGCTGTCGTCCTGCTGAACCTTAATGCTTTGAATATAGATTTGTCCTCGTGGCAGGTTGGTTTATTATTACCTAACACGATTTCCCTCAGGATTCCCTTTCCACGATCTACGATCCTGGCCTGGCTGAGTGATGGTATTTGGGAACAGGTACAAAAGGAAAGAATTAGGTTGCCCTTCGTGCACAGGCGGAGCTCACACATGCAGAACGGACACAAACAAGACAGGGAATGAGCGCGCCGCAAGACGAAGTAGCGGACAAAGAGATTGGGTGGCGGCGGTGAGACAGAAGAAGCGGAATTTTAAGAGTGTGTATGTGTTTGTGGGGGGGAGAGGGGGGTTGTGAGAGCATGTACTCTACATATCTCGTGCCCACTGTGCGTCTGGGTTGGTTCTGCTGCTTAGCATGGCAGTCCTTTGGGAGCCTCTCAAAGGGGACGGATCGGGATGGAGATCCAGGCCCGCCGGTCTCCAGGGTGCACTGAGGGAAATGTGTTGGGCCCTCAGCCAGAGGGGTTTCGCTCCCCTCAATGGAGAGGACCATCGCTGTAAGTCGTAGTTGAATACCAACAAGAAATGCGCTACAGCTTTTTTTGAGCGAGGCCTCCAGATGTTCCATTCAGCAAGAAAGAGGGCCTTTGTGAGCTTCCTTTTTTCTGTGCTCACACTTGTTTGCGTTTGTGTTACCATGCATTTTCGACATGCCATCCGTCCTTTTCTCCCTTCGCCGTGAGAGGGAGCGGTATCAAGCCCTATTGTTTCTATTCAATTAGCTGTCATTACCGACGGCAGTTTGATAACTGAGTTCATTTGGCTGCTGGAGAACAATGGAGGCAGCAAGCTGTCTTTTCATTCGGCCTGCCACCGGCATTGTCTTTCCCCCGCTGGAGAGAATTAAATGGGGCTCGTCTTTGAGGGATGAGGCGCACGCGGCAAAACCCGTGCCTCGCCTTACTCTTCTGGACATCCCGATGTCCACAAGCACCAGAGGACGGCGAGCCAAGAGGGGCGGATTAAAAGGAACGGCGTATTCTTGAGCGATTAACAACCTGAGCGAGCTTTGGGAGAAGACAAATGAGGGGCGACATTGATTTCACTATTATAATGAGCACCACTCAATCATGCCAAATCCACGGGGGCCTACGAGCACCATTAAGAGGTCAGCGCCTCCGAATGGCACAGGCAACAACAATCCATAAATGATCTATTTAATGTACTGATATAAAAGAAAGGGACATTTCACAAATTGACATCGGAGTACTTTCCAAACCTTGCTCTTGCCATTTTGCTAATTAGGTAGTTTGCTAATCTTCCGGTCAGCAGTGTTTTTTTCCCCCCTCGTTTCTTTGTTCAGCCGGGATTTAATTGTTTAGGCTTTTAGTGAGCTCGGGCTCTGTCTGAGCACTCACCTCTCTTGTTCCCGCCTCATCCGCATGGTCTCCTCCTCTGACGCCTGCATGTCCTCAGCTTTAGATTTACTGGAGCCCTTCCTCTCCATCCCGTCTCCTGGCCGCTCATCCTTCCGGTGCTTTCCGAACCTGAGTAAAAGAGAAGGGCAGGGAGGATTTAATTGAGGCCCAAACTTTAATAATTTCCAACCCAATATGGAATTATTATTTTTTTTTTTACAGCAGCACGTCTCTTCTTTGTCCGGGAAATTCAGGTAAAATGCGCCGTAGGAAATTAAAGTGTCAAACTGTCAAAATCTTCAGGTCGGGTTTTTACTGGGAGGACAGCTCAGGAGGAGTCTCCCCGGGCACCCATTCGTTATTGAAAGAATAACTTGTCCTTTTTCATATGAATGCAATCAAAATGCATCAAGCCATATCAAAAGAGAACTCATAACGTAGTGAATTCCCTCTCTGCCAAGTCTGCATCCAGGACAGCAAAGAGGATTCAGTGATTCTGAAAAGTAGAAAATGGCAAACCCCCCCCCCTTCTAAAAGGGAAGATGAGCTCCCCGTCTCCTCCCTGAACTGTGGGGTTTACTTAAGAGTGATGGGAGCAGTGACAGCTCATGATTTAGTTTTGAGCGAGGAGGGAACAAGCTACCTGCAGCCGGGCGAAATGTAAGTGGAAGGAACGGCCGAGCTCGCCGGTATTATTTGTAACTTTCTGGGCAGCAAACTTTTACATTTTAATGACGGGAGTGACACGGCGGCGGCGGCGGCGGTAAATCCGTTACAGCTTTACAGCAAGGTGAGAATAAGCCAAGCCAATGAACGTAAATTCCTCAGGTCGGCTGAGCTTGGTGCCGGGCGAATACATGACTGGAGACCCTGGCTGACTGAGGGGTGTGAGAAAATGATGAGGAATGAAGAAAAAAGAAAAGAGAGGAGGCATGCTGTGACAGGGAGTACAGTAAGTTAACAGGGCTGCACAAACACACACACAATATACTGTACATATATGGACAACTCTATTAACTTACTCCACTGGCTGAGACCTTATTACTCACAACAATGTGCTGGTGGAAGAACAGCTGTCAACTTTATACGTGTGCAGAGAATTTATAGGTAAAGGACAAACGCTCTGATGAGTCAAAACAGGAAAGGCAACATCGTTAAAGTATGATGTCATTTCCTGCTGCTCCACAATGGTGCCAGCTGTGGCAGAAGTGCTAAACGGCAGGATACAGAAAAAGGAAGTATTACAGACAGTGCACATGATGGCCATTTTTACACATGATAGAAGCACATCTGTACACCATGTGCAGCAGATACACTGCTAACCCACAGTGTGTGGTTCTCAATATGTTTGGGCATGCAAAGCCTCATTAATTATGTCTATGGAGAATGCAACCATTAGAGCATCATGTTTATAGCTTTAGCTATTTACAGTTGAGGGATTAAGTTACAAAAGAGGTGAGGATTGGTCACTGCATAGACATGAATGGTATAATTAAGGTTATTATGGATGCTTAATACCAGGGTTCGCATTGGGTCATCTCAGCCTTCAAAGCATGCCTGTTTTACGGGGGGGGGGGGGGGGATTCAAATCACAAAGAAGGGATGGTACAAAATGTGTTTCACGTAGCTCTAACTGACGGGAAGAACTTAACTCAGTTAATTACATCCCAAATCAATTGAGACAACTAGCCACTTAACAGGTGTTGGGAGGATATGTGGTGACCTGGAGGCAAATCATACCAAGGTTGGACAGAAATTAAATCTTTTTGGGACAATATAAATGTAATTGAGTTTGTATGCACCCACCAACCAGTCAAATTGCAGTTTACATCCACATCCGTCCAAAATGTCATCACAGTTTAGCCCATCAGACATTTGAAAATTGGGAATCATTATTAGCATATGAATTTGTGAATGATGGCTTTACACGTGTTTGGTGAGGTCATAGTAACCTTTGACCACCAAATCCTCATTAATCCTTGAGAGACCAAGTGGAGAAAATTCTCTCAAGGTATTCCTGACATATTGAATCCCGAGAATGGGACAGACGTGAGGTCACAATGACCTCTCACCACCTCATTCTAAATCAGTTCATCCTTGCATCCAAGAGGATGTTTTTTGCAACATGTGAGGAAATTCCCTCGAGGTGATATTGTTTTCACATAGAGATGGAAGGACAACCCAAAAAAACCTAACGCCTCGTGCCTCTGCTGTCACCGGCATGGAGGCATAAACATGGAGATAACATGCAATTCTTAACAACTGCTCTGTAAAGTGTCTTGGAAAATGACAGAGATTACAAAAAGGAAGGGACAGATATCTCGCCAAATTATTGCCTGCTAAAAAGCAGAACATGTTTTGCTAGAAATTGGGAAAAATTAACCACTAAACTAACTGTTTGAACACGGAATGACTGGAACTGCATATATTTTACTACCCATAAGTCATTATGTCTTCTGTCCCATATGGTTTTGGTACCGATGCCATACTGCATGTTGCTGGTTTCAAATGTGAAAACTCAATAAAATGTAAGTGCTGCGAATCTTGTACTTTTTTATGATTGTCAGGTTGGTGGAAACTAGGCCACTTATATGAACAAATCTGATGATTGTAAAGTCAAGGCAATAATCAAAAGTATACAGGCAGGAGGGCATGTGAGACGTGAGAAGAAATTCAATAAATATAATCACAGAAAAGGACTGGGTTTTTATTGACGACATAGCGTAACTCGATGCTGTAGCAATGTCCACGCAGACATTGATTATGATGTTCCGCATGGGCTTTTTTTGAGCTGTCCTGTTCAATTTCAGACAGAGGAACAGGAGAAAGCATTACGCTGTGCAGTCTCGCAGCCCCGCGGTGCTTCAATCCCAGTTTATTTTTACCTTCCTCATAGCTGAGCTTTATTTGACAGTTTTTAAAAAGCTGAAAAAATGAGATCAGACAAGGTTGACTTTGGGCCAGTGGAAGTGAATATATTCATGGCATGGGAGACTGTTTCCCTCACGGATGTTTATTATTCTACTTTACATGAAAAGCAGCCAGGACCTTTGTGCAAATGGCTGCTTTGGAATTTTGTAATTTTTCAAATGTGCCGTGGCCCGGTGGGAGATTCTGGTCTGCGGTTGCAGAGAGCCCAGGAGAAGCCAAGGGAGCCATATGTGGGTGCCTCTGTAGCACAGATAGCATACATTACCTGATTAATTAATCAACAAATGGCTCTAGTAAGGCATAAAACTGAGCTGAGGCTGGGCATGCTAATAATAGTGAGCCTGCTATCTATCAGCAGGGCAGGTGACAGCTTCCCTCGCCTCACTTCAAGGACTTTCATTAACTTCCGGAGGAAAATTCACCTTCCTCTTTTCCGCTTCCAATTTTTTTTCTCAGTCTCTTCTTGCTCCGACCCTCCTTGAAAAAAAAAAACATAAAAAAAAACATGAAATAACTCGAGGGGAGACAAACTTCTGCCCTCAACTTTTTTTTGTCCCTTTTTCCTCTGGATCAACATCAATACATTTAGGGATTTGTCATAGTGAAACATATTGGCGGATTAGACTGAGCGGGACCGTGGGCATGCAGCAGCTCCCATATGAAAGGCTATTCCCTCATCGCCGGTGGCCTGAGAAGGGGCGGCCGACATCAAAGCGGAGGCGGAGGGAAGGGACGGTACTACCAGAGCTATTAGAAGGCTATCGGGACACTTGCTGGTTCACAACATGGCTCTGCCAGTGGGGACCGCGATGGAACACGGGATTAGCCACCGAAACCTCCGCTGACGCACAAACACCCCTGTGTAAAATTTCGACACTCGACGTTTTCTCAGCAGGAAAATATCTCTACTGCCAGTGTGTATGACAACTGCAAACTGTATTGACTTTCATACCTGCCTCTGGAAGATAAGTGTCTCATTTGAGAAACGAAGGGAATCCAATAAAAAAATAGTAATGATTTGGAGTTAATCAGTGTCGGGAGAGATGGAGAGGAAACTTGGCTGTTTCTGTAAAACTCTTGAGCCAGTATTGGCACCTTGGCATTAATCAGGGCTGGCATCAGGATAGCTGTATTGAGAGTGAGGTTGATGAGGCTTGATAATAAGATATTGATTGGCAGCCGCAACTCATGGGTAGAATGACAATGGAGTAACTACAGTACCTTGCAGTCTGGGAAAGAGAACTTCATTGGGCCCAAAAGTCTGACCAGTTTTATTTGCACTGCAGTATAATTACAACCCGAGATCCTTTGTGGTATTTTTTATTATAACATATTATTATAGACTGTTTAACATTTGAAATGGACACTCGTTCTTGAGTGGGGAACAGCAGATTAACAGAATACTCAAAGCCTCCACTTGCTTGCTTTTCTCCCCCCAAACAATTGACAGTGGATCTTTCAATTCAGACTATTCCAAGCAATTTAAAATGACTTGCAACGGTCACTATTTGTGCAACAGCTGGACCTCACATCTCCGTTAAAGCCAGGAGAACAATGATACGCCATTTACATCCTCGTAAAGCTCTGATCTTATTTTCCTGCCTCTCTCCACCAGACCGAAGCTCGGGTTTAATGATCTGTCCCTAAGCATCTATCTCACTGTGGCCAACAGCAGGTAAGAGTGATGAATACACAAATGATGCAAAGACCTGTCAAAAGACAAAGAACGATGGCGGGGAGAGATGTAGATGGCCTAACCCACCTGGCGTCGGCAGATAGACGTTCAGGGCAATATAACAGCGAGCACAAACAGCTGAGTAAGATGTAGATTTGATCGGGAGATGCGGGGGAATATTTACGACCTTTAGGCTGCGTTCAAAGCTCGAGCTGCTCCGCGCCATTCATCATCGCTCGGCTCCGATAACGTCTGATTGGCCATCAAACGCCATTTGGGTGGCGTGTAATCTAACATGCGTCAGTCATAATATATGCTTTATTAATGTTGTGACTGCCACTGACGCGATGAAGCATTAACAGTCAAATTGATGTGTTCAATCAAAGTGTGCCGACTTCTGCCGACTGCATCTCGTAAAATCCAATGTTCTCAAATACAGTCGCACATTATAGGCGTATTCCTGAGGAGCTGGCTTTGTTGTATGCGTCTGCTATTACTATAAAAGAAGTCAGTAAATAGGTACTCCAGTCAATATGATACATCCTCATATATCACAGAACACAGAAGGGTTTATACCGCGAGCAGTTGAGGCCTCGTACATCATCTTTATCGATTTACAGGGTAATAATACTTCAAGGCTGCAGCACAACACGGGAGGAAAAAAAGTCAAAGACAGAATTTTTCAAAGAGGGAGGAAAAGTAAATTATGCAAAGCCTCAAAGCCAGTTTGATTGTTACAATCATTTAATCTGGGGAGTAGATTTGAGAGACGCTAATCTGCTTTGTGGGGAATTTGTGGTTTGCTCACAGGAAGTTGCTGACTTTCGGGGGTGGGGGGGGGGGGGGGTGACAGCAGGAATAGCCGTTTTTTACCTGCTACTAAAAAGCTCAAAGTGAATGCGGGGATGTGACGCACTGCCTGGTTCAACCTCACGTATGAGGGTGTTAAATTAGTCAAATCTGAAAATGGAGCAGGTGAGCCGAAGAGAAAGAGTGTCTGCATCTATCACTTTGAGTAAGTGATGAGAAGATAATTTCAAGGGCAGACAGAGAGAGTCATTATGGTTTCTGCTCGGCCAACCTGAAAGTTAATCCAAATCTCCCAGGGCGAGGTCCCCCCCACATCTGAGCCCACATCCCCCCCGAAACTGGATTTGTCGCAGTCAGGAAGAAAATAAATAACCATGCCTCCACCCACTGCGTTTAGGCGAAAAATGTATAAAGCACCAAAGAAATATGTATTTTTTTTCCTCAGAGAGAATAATCAAGAGATGTCATTATTTTCTTATTGATAGCGAAAGCACACGGCAGAAAGTTGAGTCGAGCACACATACTCACACACAAATAAACACACCTCTTTCTGTCTTGTCCTATCCCTGTCCAATGCAAGGGCATGTCAACATGTAGCAGTGCATGCTTTCTACGCAGTGCCTCACCTCGGGCAGAACCCTCACAGTGGCATGTCATTTTAATAGTGCCTTGTTAGGGAGGCGAGGCTCTCGGATTTGTCTGTCCTCCTCCCTCGCTAAGTGTTGGTGAAGGCTGTGGCGAGTAAACACTCTCTACCTGGGGTGAGACACACAGATGCCTTGTAAAAAAAAATAAAAAATAAAAAATCCAATATGACAGTCAGAGAAAGGAAACAGAGGTTTTTTTTTTTTTTTCTTCCCAAGGAATCACACTGTGACCCAGCGATCGTTAACAGGCATTAAAGGGACATTGGTTGTCGTCAAGTGGCCTCGGCGTAATGTCCCCGCCACTGGTTTCTAGGGACACCAACCCCCGGAGAGGTATGGGAGGATGTTCCTCTGTCGTTCATCCAGCCTCCAGCCACCGCCGGCCGATTATCTCTCTCCCCGCGGAACTCATTATCCGCAACCTGTAATGTCAGTCAGCGCTTTCCCTGCTCAGCCAGGCCTCTTTCAAACCCAGACTCTACCATCTGATGCATCCTCGGTAAAAGGTTTTCCTTGGGAGTTTAAGGAAGACTGCAACCCTGAGATTTGTCAATGGATGTGTGAGATAAAGTAGCTCCCCCATTGGCTGCACGCCGTCTTGGGGTTCATGATATGTGCTGTCAAAATAACACCAACCCTTAATGCAGCCGCACATTCCACTGCCTCATACAGGTCACAGTGAGATATAACATCTCAGCGCTTTCACCTCATTGGACAAGGGCCGGCGCACACTGAACCAGTCGTCTTCCTCCTGAGGGAAGGAGAGGGGGTGGGGGCTGCTGCTGATTGGGGGGGGGGAGGTGCGGGAGAAAGGTAGAGAGGATGGGAGTCGAAATGGTTCGCGCCAGGCGAGGGAGAGCGGCGTGCCCCCCCCCCCTCCCGCACCACGGAGGCATGACATGCATTTATTCATGACATCAGGCCGGGCCCCAGTGGGGGGACAGTGCCACGGGCGAGACGGAGGTTAAAATGATTCTCACCAGATACCTCTACGCCTCTTAGGGCTCCCAGCTGAGCGAAGACAGCGTCACGTCGAAGGATGTTCCGTTTCGGTGACGCTCCACGCGGTCATACCAAAAATAATGAAAAAGAAAAAAAAAGATGTACAGGTATATGAATTGCATGCCATCCCAGATCCTTGTATTTCTCAACCCATCCCCACCTGTTTACCATAAAGAGGTTATTGTATGGAAATGAAGATTTTCCGGCAGCAATACAGATGCATGGAGATCCATGCTATTCCGCTCTTTCAGAGAATAGCCGTGTCAGTCCTGTTATTTCTGCAAACTCTCCGTCAGTCAGCTCTTCTATTTATTCACCTCTTTCGGAATCTATCTTCCTTGTTTGCTCTGTTTTTCTTTCATGCCTTTTATTAAGTCTGTATGTGTCCAATGGCCTGATCAACAACTACATCCCACCGCCGGTGTAGGTGTTAGGAGACAAACAGAGCCTCACCACTGATGCTCCTGAAGGGGCATGAGGAGGAGTAAGACCAGAAGAAGGGTTTAGACTCAAAAAAATACACTGTGTGTGAAGAATGGTCAGTCACAGAAAGCTGCAGGGCTATTTCTGGGTGGCATTCCATCCCACGTATATTCTATTGTTCTCCCACTGGGTTTGCTTGTGCCATTATGTGTGAATGTGTGTAGGAGGGTATGGTAGATTTTTCAAAAATTCCAGCGACAGAGTTAATCCGCTCTTATTAAGAAATGTTCTCTCTAGTCACAGAGACCAGACAGAATACAGACACACAGAGCTGCAGCGCAGTGAATGGCGGAGGATGTTCTCTGCTTTCAAACCAACAGCTATCGGTATCAAAGCGGCTGTTGAACTGAATAAGTGCATGTGTGTGGGAAGGAGGATGTCTGTCTACAACTTAAAGTTCTGGCGTGTGTGTGGGTTTGTGTGTTTGCAAGATGGAAAAAAAGAAAAAAACTGCATTCATCCGTTTTCTCCGTGTGCCAATTATTCATATTTAAGCAATAGCAGGTACACACAAGCATCCATGTGTGTGTGTGTGTGTTGATCTATTTGTGTGTGCCTGCATATCAAGGGACAGCTTGGCTTTTCCATATTTCAAACAGCCTGCAATACAAAGGACAAGGCCCAGCCCAACATGATTGCCTTTAATGTTTCACATAAATCACTGAGTTATGTGTGCGTGTGCATGTGATGGGAGGGGTGTTGTTGCACACGCTCAGAGGAATGTTTCAAGTCCCTGACACCCCTGATTAAAGCCTCTCATTACAACACAAATAAACAGTCCAAACACATTCATACATCCATTTGTTAAAGTGTATGAGAGCAGTGACGAGGGAGTTCTGAAGGGCAATTTGCATAGAAACACTTGAGCAGCTCGGAGGGGAGTTCAGGTGTTGGGGTAAACTGTGTGTGTGTGTGTGTGTGTGTGTGTGTGTTTGCATTCTGATCAGGCAAAGTCCTCCTGTGTTATTTGAACTGTTGACACTTTTACAATCACAATCATCCAGCACGCTTTCTTTTTTCCTCACTTCATGTACAAACAAACCCATTGTGAGTTGCCAATGGCATATCCAAGTCACAACCCACGCATGAGCAGTCCCACACACATGATCTCACATGCTCATATACACATAAACATTTTGGCTAATGCTTAACCATTTCAGCCCACACACACACACACACACACTGCAGGACTGGGAATGAGGGGAGCGGGGGGGGGGGGACAGCGCTGTGGTTTCTCTGTGGAAGAGGTGGCTCAGGCTGTGACCTAGATACAGTGTGGCACACTGCATTCCTAATGGGACATTTTTGATCACTGCCACTCTCTGTATCCTCAGCTAGGCTGCTGCCGCATGCCTCAAACACACACACACACACACACACACACACACACACACACAAAAAAAACTCAGCATTCAGCAAACACAGCATCCAAAGTCTGTTCAGCTCTTTTAATAATGGCAGCCACAATAGTGGATGTGCAAGTGCCACAGCCTGGATTCTGGAACAAAATACCACTGACGTGCAGAAACTCACTGGAATCGGAGACTTTCACTGATTTGGTTAGGTGGTGCACAGTATACGTGTGCTGTAGCTGAGAGGTAATATCTCATGTTTATTATCATGATGCATCATTACCTCATAAATTAATTTGTCATTCGTCTCTTCTGTTTTGATAACCCTTGACTTCTCGCAGTCATTTCCAAACTAATTTACACGCTGATGAGTCTTTAGACGGATGTGTTTTTTGCGACGCTCAAGCGTCCTGATTCCCAAGCCGCTCAGCTAAAGGATGGGCGAGGGGAGAAGAGAGGCAGGTTTCTCTGTCTCGTAAACGTCAGACTTTGAAATACAGGCGTGGACACACACCGGCCCGAGCGGAGCCGCTGATCCGTGATATACATCCTTCCCAGCGTTCAGAGGGAGACGAGAGAGGTCTTTCTGTCAATGCCACAATGAATCTCTAGGGCAGCTGGGAAGGAGGAGGGAAGAAGAGGGATACGGGTGGGTATGTGGAAAGAAAGAGGGAGGGAGTGACAGTAATTGTGAGTAAAGTGAGGATGAGAGAGAGAATAGGAACCCCGATGGATTCTCGGGGGTAGTGATACATCACCAGCAGGTTAAACAGATAACCCTGGACACACCTCTTCAGGTCTACTGTCCGATCAAACTGCTGTTTCTCCAAAGCAAAAAATACAGTAAAAAAAAAAAGAAACAACAAGAACAGAACCATCAATGTGTCAAATTAAACATGCTGCGTGCAGCATTTTTCAAGTCATGAAATCATTTATAAAACCGTAGCACAATTACTGTAAACAAATGAGACAGCGGGATCAATAAGGTCATTTGCAGCCTCAACCCACCTCCGTATTACATTTCACATCGCAGACACCGAGTGGCGTAACTGCGATTTACCCGCACAAGCCCTAGTTGTGTGTTAAGGAGCAGAGGGGGTTTGTGGGAAATGTGGTACGAGACGGAGACTAACGTTCAACCGTGAAAGCATGAGGTTGATATACCAACTCACATCGGACAAGGACAGCAATATTTGCCAATTCAGCAAAACTCCGGATTGCACTCAATGTCTTAAAATGTCCAAAGCCAAGATTTCCTTTTTTGTATGTATGACAACTATGTAAGATTGAGGTTAGGGAAAGGTCATGGCAAATAAACTCTGACTAAGGTACGGTTAGGGTTAGCAAACCACTTTTATTTATTTATTTTTATTAAGCCTATTATGAGTTGATAAACAACCAGACTAATGGATCTGCAGCAGGAAATATCAGCCAGCCTTTATCTGCTTAACACACACACGCACTCGTCCCCATCCACCCTCTTCATAACAAGAGGGTGGATGCTATAGAAGTGAGAGGCCAATTAAGATTCCTCATGACAAACATGGGGAGGAACGAAATACCGATCCAACCATGAAAAGAATCTCCATTTCTCTGACACGCTCACCAAAGACAAAAAAGGAAGATCATGGTGGGAGAGAGAGAGAGAGAGACAGACAGAGAGAGAGAAAAAGAAAAAATAGACAATTTCACTTTACATGCCGAACACATCGAGACGCTGGCAGAACAGGAGGAATGCGGTTCCCGTCTTTAATTGGTTGCCTTTGATGAAAATCAGAAGTGTAATTCAACATCGATTGATATTACCTTTGTAATTCAAAAGCAATCTTCCATGTTTCGTCTTCCTTGCCTTGACCGTGATTGTTTCTCTCCCACTCCCCATCGTCTCGCTCACATGTTAAGGTGTGCGTGCACATCGGCAGGAGGGAGCTCAGCGGATGGGTAAAGGTCATTTCAGCCACAGGCCTCTATTTCATTACATGCTAAGCCTTGTGGACGGCTGAGCGGACTAGCAATGAGTCGCGCTGTAGCCGTCAGACCACTTCATTTGCATAGCACATAGGGGGAAATAAATAGGCTCTCCCATGTGCATTTCTCCCCTCTGTCTCTGTCATATCAAGCATGCTTTGCATCTCTAATTCAACTTTTTTTTCCCTCCTCAGACCAAAACATACCTTGAATATGGTTCATTACGGGGGGACATTAGCGATTAATTTGTACTATTTAGAAAAACAAAATGGGATTGTGCCGCTCTCAGATCTTTGTACGTAATGTGCTCTCATTATTTTCAAATCCGCCTCTCCTCTGAGAGTCGACTCGCATTGGAACAGTCTTTCTGTTCCCGATTGATCAAAGCCATCCGGGCCACATAGCGGGGGAAAAAAACAAAACATCAAAGTGGAATCAGAGTGTCTCAAAGTGTGAAAAACTAATATCAAACGGAGAGGGAAGCAAGTTAAGAAACATCCGGCAGTTTCTGTCTGGAACATCGCGCGCCATGAAAGGAGCGAGGGGAAGGAGAGGAGAGTACAGTAAGGAGGGCGGCTGAAGGGTGAGGAGGTGGGAGAACACGGTGAAGAGAAAGGGAGTCTCGGGTTTCCGTCGGTGGGTCTGGGTGGCGTTCCACTGGGGTTGGATCATTAGCAGTCACGGGCCTGGTACAGTATGGAGGGGCACACTGCTACACTTAATTTCAGCCCTTTAATAACGCACTTTATGAATTCAGTCATGTTTGCAGCCCTCTGCCTGAGACGCAGCGTGAGAGACATCGGTGTATCTCATTTCAGGCCGACAGGATTTCAGATTCAATTAACTCCATCGTGCAGCACCACCTCTCCTCACACACACACACACACACACACACACACACACACACACACACACACACACACACCCTCCCCGTGCTTCAAGGTCTATCTCGGAGCACTGCGTGATCATTCTAAACCTAATTACTTCAGGGCTGTCTGATGGAGGCCCAGTGCTGCCCAATCACATTTGCATCGAGTGGCCAAAAGCAGAGGAAATTTGGCTGGACAGACAGACCCCCCCCCCCCCATGCCTGAAAGGGCCATCTCTCATTCTCGCATGGTGGCTGACGTCGCGGAGCATCCTCTCCTCCCCCTCCTTGATCCCATCACTCAGCCTCTCCCCGACGTCTAAATGCTTCACCCCCGCCAGAAATTGACAGTGACATCCAATTTTTCCCCGACACCACACACAAAGATGTGCTGGCCTTAACCTGGCGTAGAGAAGAGTTTTTGTTGTTTTACTGTTTTCATCTCCCGTCACTGTGACAGTGGCGCTAATCTTCTCAGTGGGGGACTTAGTTGTTTGGACCCCGCTGAGCCTCTTTGGGACATGATTGGCAAGAGAATAATAGGATGGCACACCCAAAGGAGGTTTTTTTTTTGTGTGTGAGGGAGTTTGGAGTTCACCTCCCTCCCACAAAAATGACCCCTTTAAAATCCTGGTGTCTCGCACCAGCTATGAAGACACGGCGGGAGAGTTCTTCTCAAAAGGTGTTTTGCCCCCGGAGTTGAAGAAGCTGACCCCTTCTAGTGCCCTCGGTGACATGATATTTCTTTTAGCTCTGCAGGCATTTCAAGGTGATATTGAGGGATGACTTTGCACTTGGCGAAGCTGCCAAAAGCTGCCAAAGCTCAATACTGAGTTCTCTCTGAAATATTCATCTATGACAGGGGACATGTGTGGCTCAAAGGGAAGTCAAAGGGAGGTCAAAGGTCCCTATGCACAGGAAGTCACTTTGTTTTTTCATGTGATTACAGTATCTTTTGCTGCATTTCTTGTATCCCTTCCTCCATTCCAGTCGTACTCGCGTACAAGCTCAGGCTTGATGCTGCGCCCTGTGCCTGCCTTAACTACCCCAGCACAGACACTATGATGAGTGGGGCAGAGCAAAAGAAGAACAATTATCATTTTCTCTCAGATTACAGTCAGCAGATGTCAGGGCCCACATGTGGAGGCAGCTAATTGCTGTCTTCAAATCAACTGTGGCATAATACTACAAGCATATGCGAGCCTTGTGTGTGTGTGTGTGTGTGCGGCAGAAGGTGGAGGGGGAGAATGGCTGCGTTGCACAGTGTGTGTGTTGATCCATCAGGCACGCCCTTGGTCACTGTGTGTGTGTTTAAAAAAAAGCCAGGCTAATGCATGTGTCATGTCGGCATACTGATGATCAAGCTGGCTTACCCGCCATCAGCTGTTCACACCCACGCGAGCAGAAAGAATCCTATGGTACGAAGACATGTAGCAGCACGGGAAACACGCCAACTACCTACTCTCATGCTACGCATAAGGCAATCATGCATCCGTGGCATGGTATCCATAATCGAAGCCCATTACAATACAGGAAACATGCATGCAAACATACTCCAGTGCTCCCAGCGTGCTTCCACACCGCCTAAGAATAGTAGAGATTGAAGGATGGAAAGCATCCCTAAAACTCCAGCTTTCACCGCATTCCTCTCCACTCCTCACCCCTCTCTCCCGCCGCCCCGCGTCCCTCCCGTGTTGCCTTGAGTGGGGCTGCATCTGGAGGGAGGAGCAGACAGACGAGGTCCCTGAGGAGATAGAGGGTGGGTGGGTGAGGAGACGGGGGGCGTGCACGGCTGTCACGCTGAGCTGCAGTGTCGGCTGATGGCTCGGCGTGCCACTGAGTGGTGTGGAGGGTGGGAGTGGTGTGGAGGGTGGGAGTGGTGGGGGGGGGTAAGGCTAACTGTGTGTGTGTGTGTGTGTGTGCGGGTGAGGAGGCACCAGGGACAAAGGGTGATGCCAGAACCCATTAACACATCTTTTCATCTGTATACACACATGCAAACATGCATTGTGCATGCACACTAAATATAATGAACCTCAAACACACACACACACAAACACACACACACACACACACACACACAAAATGTACAAAATCGCCTGCGATCCTCGACCCTCCCTACAGGCAGACAGTGGCCCGATGCCGTGACTGCTGCTGTGAAAAGCTCCCTTCTCCTCTTATTCCTCCTTTTGCTTTCCTTTTCATCCTCCTCTCCCACTCTCCCTTGGTGCCCCAGTTCACTCCAGTGCACACCCTCCCTCTCTCCTTCCACCCTCACCCAATCCACCCCCCACCTCTCTGGCGCCCTCGTTCCCCCGTCCTAACCCTGTCTTCCATATTTCGCAGCCTTCACTCACTCGCCTCCTTCACGCTACTGTACTTTTTCTACAGTAGGATGCCTTTCCCCTTGCTCTTGTGAAATACACACAAAAATATTTAGATATAGAAATATGAATGCAAAAATATACAGAAGATGGACTGCAAAAATTAACACATTTAAAAGATGAACTTCCACTTTGTTTCGACAATCAAGCACTCGACTCTAATAATAAATGACCCAGGATGGGTCACGCAAACACATAAACATAGATGGAGATAGATGGCTTTGATGGAGGAGGTCAGTCAGTCACAGAGCAGATAAACACCTCATTAGACGTGTTGGAAGGGAGTCTGGCAGGCTGGGCCGGGACGTCACTGTCTGCTAGCATGCTAACGCAGCCCAGGGCAAGGCTCCCGACATATAAACAAACCTGATAGGATCACAAAGTAATGATCACATGTCATCTACTGGAGAGGACATGAATAATCACATATAATGGACCACTAGATGCAGACATGGACACAGTGATGATTGCATGCAACAGACATCCTTGAAATAACAATGATGTCAAGCTGAACCAAGGCTGGTTTTTTATCCTATGCATGCATGCCCATTGCTACCCATTCATGAGATTATAAGCTATTCATTACTGGGTGGTACCGTATACCCTATACCAGGAGTTCTGCCTTCCTATAGGCAGTACAGCAGGAATCCAGAGAGCCAGTTTCTTTGCTTCTGGGCTTTAGGCAGTCAATTTTCTTTCCATCACGCACTCGCGCACTTTTAGTCATTCTTGCACTCACAGTATTTATCTCACAGTTGTGCCCCCCCCCATCCTCCCTCTCTCTCCTTTTATTAGGCCATCCTCCTTTCCCCTGCCACTGATGTTAATGCATTCCCAATCAGGCTGTCCATTAAGCAGACGTACACTACGCATTCATCAGGCCGTCCAAAGGCCTGCATGCAAATGAGAGCAAATTGCAGTGCGCCGCAAGCTCCTTGAAATCTCCTTAGTGGGAGAACGTGAGTGCGAGACATGCATGGTGTGAGAGATGCCGGAAAAAGGGAGTGCCTGCCCGCCCGTTTTATGCAAATGTCTGCCACGGAGACGGGCATTGCAAAGGATTAACCCAATCAGGATGCCCTTTTGATGTTTTGATGCAATGATGAGACACTTGCATGTAAAACTTGCCGATGTAAAGTCTCTCCGTGGTTCAAAAGAGAGTTACTGTCAGCCGAACCCCTTTTTTATGTGCAGTAAAAACTTCTCCATTCTGAAATCACTGTCAAACTTTTGCTCGAAACACTAAAAGTGCGAAACGCAACAGATCTTTCACTTTTATTTCCCTCTCCTCCCTATTGACTGCGAGGCATTTCACATCACTCCATTTTTGTTCTTTACAACAAAAAAAAAAAGAGTTTGTTGTTGTATCCAGTGGGACGCTTTCATTCTCACCTCGGCTCCTTGCCATCTCTAACTTTCTAAACCTGAACAGGAAGAGACAAGGGCAGCCTAGATGTGTGGGTGTGCTGTCGCAGTTCTAGGGTAGACATTTATTTGAGGTACCAACAAGGAGTAGGAGTAGCGGAGAGAAGGAGAGACAAAGCTGGAGTGCCGGAGAGTCATGCCGGTTCAAAGGCTGCCTCTTTCCATTCAGGAGGCGCAGGGCCTGGCGTTAAATGCATGGAGCAGGGTGAGGAGGGGGGGGGGGGGGGGGGGGGGGGGG
>NW_022280093.1:1001208-1008015 GCF_004355925.1 Anarrhichthys ocellatus
GTGTCAGCGAGGCCCAGTGCGTGCCAACTCTTAAGTGGCCGTGGCACTCAAAGATAATGAAGAACGATGATGAGGCCAAGGAGGGCACGCCGAGGGCCCCACATGCACAGTTAAAATCACCCGGCAGCCACCTATCGGGCCGAGCACACACTCGAAAAAAAGGGTTTGCCAACGGCGCTGATTGCATGTCACAGAGTGTCAAACCTGTGGCTCAAAGTTCCACTTTCCTTTACCGACCCTGCACACCTACCCTCTGTGTGCACTCCTGTGAACATGTGTGCGTCTCCACATACGTGTGCGACGGAATGCGAGCCTGTATGTTGCCATTGTGCATTTTACACCACAGGATGCAAAAAAAAAAAAAAAAAAAAAAAAACTCACAAGAACGAAAGATAATAGAAGGGAAGATAAGTTCCCCGCATTCCTCAGTCGTGACCTCGAAACACACTTGTCGTCTTTATTGTTCATTACCGAGCCGCGCGCCGCGATACGCTAACTAATCCCATTAAACTAATCCACATGAAAACAACTCACGGCACGATAACGGCACCGCCTCCACCGTTAATTTATGCTATATCCAAATGTGCACGGAATTGAAATAATTAATGCGACTCCCCCACTGATTTCCTCGTGGCAGAGACACTGGATGGATACCCGCGGGATGTTTATTTTCATCCACAGTCTCTATGCACATGTCTCATTGTATTGTCTAAGGATGGTCCAAAGTCACGATACACCGGGTAAAGAAGTTGTTTTTGTGTTTCAGTCCTCAAAGACAGAGGAAGTGTTTTCCAAGCTGGGAGACAAACATACAACCACGAAATGTGTCAGCAGCGGTATAACCGGTTCACATTTGCCTCCAACTTCCTGGCGTATGAGACATGACAACACAACGCTGAAGACCGACAGCTGGCAATCATCGGCATTAAATCTTTTTTTTTTTTTAACTGATAAATATCTGAAGGATGTTGAGAGTAGAATCATGCCCCCTGTCGTGGTCTCCCGAGGTAGTCTGCCTCTAAAATCTTGCAAACGCATGATGAGACAGCCACTGAGAATACCAGCCAGGGGCAACAAATCCAACCTGCAGTCTATTTTATCCTCTTCAAAGGTCTTTTATCTCCTGAAACAAACCACAGCTCCCACATTAGCACCCGTACGGGCCCTGAACATTGTCTGCTGGTTAACAAAATTGCGCGGCGTGTTTGGATAACAGGAGCGCACACACGGGATTATGAATAAAACATGTTGCCCTTATTAAAAATAATCTGGCTCAAAAGTGCCAGAGGCCCTCGAGGTCGATAACTCCCCCTCCCCTCCGTCTCCTTCCCTCCACCTCACAGGGTTCAAGGAGAGGGGTCCCTGATTAGCACTTGCAACATCCAGAGAATGCATTCAAATTCTGAGTGATCCAGTGGTGAGCGCGTTGAGTGGAATTAAATAAAGCAGATAGCGCTTAGCGCTCGGGGCGACGCAGGGGATGGGTTTTCGCATTTTGAGCTCCGACTCGTTCCTACCTGAACATCTCGCCCAGGCCCTTCAGCACGCCTTTCTTGGCTTTGCTCTTGTCCTTCTCCCTCTCTTTGTCCCTTTCGGGTTTCTTCTTCTCCTTCCCCGCGACCTTGTCCCGATCCCCCTGCCTGTCATCTTTGGAGGGGTTGCCGTTCAGCCCGGGTCGCGCAGTGAGGTCGCCGCTGGTGGACATCGACTCGTGACCTGATCTGGAGCTTCCCTCGGTGTCCTCGTCCACTGGAGGGAGGAGATAAGGGAGAGGAGAGGGTGTTTAATATAGATATTGAGAGGGAGAGGGACCAGCACACTCACACAAACACGGGGATATAGAGAAATGAAATGGAAGTCGATAAAGCCAGACACTTTCACTTTAACTTCCACTTGACTCCTTGTGGATCACAGAAGCTGCATTTGAACTCAGCAAACAACAACACTTCTTTTTATATCAGTTACAAAGCATCACTTCTTTCATCAGACAAACCATTAAAAGAAAAACTGTGTCCCACAAGGTACCGCGGCTTTGAACAAAACACACGCGCCTCATTACAGCTGAATATATTTACATTGTTCACCCTTTGAGATTCCAGTTGAATATTTATATACTCAGCTGGAAGCCTCTGGTTATTTCATATGTGTACATTTCACACAGCTCACAAGAGAACTGTCTTTTTTTTACCCCTTTTCTGTTGCGTTTCATGAGAAGATGATGGAAACTGTGACGATCGTCGTGTGAATATGCTTCTTAATTTACGTCTCGACTAATTTGAATCCAGACATCAAATTGAAACCGAACTCCTTAGGTGATGCAGGCTTGATTAAACCCAAAGTTTCCATCACATCTAATCAGAACTGATGTGCAAAATGTAATTAATCTGTCAGTAATTATACATTTAAATAATCTTGAAAAAAGGCTCCCAGGGATCTTAATTGCAAATGTGGTGCACATCTCAGTCGGCGTAGCTCCTGTCTGTGCTGCATCTCTGGCTCGGAGGCGTGAGGTAGATGTCCTTCAGATTACAACTTATTACAGTCCTGCGTGTCGGCGTCTAAGTTGTGCCTTTGATGGAAGAGGGAAGAGAACTGGTGAGGAAAGATGAGGGAGGGACCATGATGGATTTAAGGTACACAGGATGAGACAGGAGGGTGGAGCGGCTGGATTCACATTTCAAGGGACAGTTTGGTTTGCTTTCTCTTGTGATCTGTGGAGTTATCAGCTATACGAGGCGCCGTACGGCACGGATCCAGAGCTAACCGGCAGCTTAAACCTGCTCAATTATGCAATTCACTGTCGCACGCAGCCCCTCCCTTCCTTTTTTCCCACCTCCACAAATTTGGGAGCAGGTTCAGCGTATCACTTTTATCACTCAATCGGCTGCCTGCTTATCATTCACTTAAGAGCAGCTGCAGCTGTGAGCTGTATCCGGCTATTTGAATGACTGAGATTAGCAGGAGTGCTAATGCTTCTACTGCTGAATGATACCAAGCTGCAGATAACATGCTAAACATTGTAATCCAGACCGTCCCACGGGGCAGCGGCCATGTGTGCTCGTGGGTGTGGACGCACGGGCATGTGTGTGTGCGTATTTGTTTGTGGCAAGTACAGACTGTATAAAAGAAGTGGACACCCACTGGCTTGTGGACTGCTGTTTTGAAGCCTGGAGGTTGGCTTTCTGGCTGTTGTCATTTTGTTTTTTGGCCGACCCAGGAGTGACACAAGAGGGTGGAGTACAACCAAATGCGGAATAAGACATTTTAGGCGACCAAAACATTGCAATTAACTTTCATGAACTGAAATCACACCATGAAAGGGTTAAAGTTTAAAATACAAAGAACTTCCAGACCGGCTGTGGTAGAGACCAGTCAATAACAAGGTAGCCCCGCATACCCTGCATTATGATCTATTTGACTCTAAATGGACCATCATTTACTAAATGAACATCATGCTGTATTGAAGAAGACTTGACACTAGAGATTGAGACCATGAACACATGTTTACAGTGTTTTCTGAGGTAATAAATGGAGAGAACTCGGGTCATTTTCTCATAGACTTCTATACAATCGGACTCCTGCTGGCCATTAGAATGAATGTAAGTTTAATGCACTTCCGCACTGCCCTCACTTTTCAGAAACGGAGGATGCTCTCTGGTGGCAGGTTCTTTACATGTAGAGATGCAAAGGCCTCATATTGAGTTATAGGGGATGCCAAGCAATAGAGAAAACGTCATTTAAATGGAATTTTGTCCTTTTTTCCATTTTCCTTGACTCTTTCAAGTAAAGCAAGACAGGAAACAAAGCGGTCTCCAATCAAAAAACATACAAAAGAATTTAAAACCGGACATCAATGAAAATAAAAAGACTTGGCTGACAACATGACGGCAGAAGCATTGATGAAAGCATCAGGAGACTGAAAGACAATTTGCAGAGACAGACAACCACAGGAAACCTTTTCTCACTTTGGTGATACTCTACCATTAAACCCTGCTTTAAACACCAAGGACGTTTAAGCTGGCCTGTCAGCAAAGGTTATGACAGACAAGTTAAATTGCCAGTCTTAAAAAGAAGGGATTTTTGCTCAGCAGAGCATATTTTTTTCTTTCTTTTTTTTTTATTTCCTGAAACGATGCAACACAAAGTAGCACAAGGGAAAGTGCATTTTTTTCCCCAGAGGGATATCTGGTGGGGACACATTTTCTTTAGGTGATGCCACATTCTTATTTTATGTAAATAAAAGTCTGGGAGCAGAGGAAGGCAGCGGCTTATCTGTCAACTTTGACTATTAACCTCAGTGACGAGCACGGACTGGCTGCTTTTATCTAAATTGAAAAACAGAGTTATTTGAATATCATGGGGGAAGAATGCAATATACCACGGCAGGGGAAATCGCTTGCTTTCCCCATTTTTCTTTGCCGAGATAAGACCGTATTTAGTGGCTTGCCGACAGAGCTTATGAGAACAAAGCGTTTCAGGCAAATAATTCCCTCTTTTTCAAATGTCCACCCCCCCAGCTCTTTTAATGGAATCCTTTAATGGTGAATGGAAATGTATATCTGGTGATTACTCTTGTGGTGTTGCAGTGTTATTACCTGTCACCAAACATAAGACGGCTGTCTCTCCATCCCCGTGTCTTTTTGTCATCAGACACCGAGCGGTGATGGATACGTTCACACAAACGAAAAGTGGCATGTCGCTCTCCTTTCTAATGTCGACTTTATAGTTTCGAATAAAGAATATTAATTCTGGTTTCAATCCCAGTCAGGTACGGCGGGAGAACTAATGTGAGGAATCCTGGCAAAGTTGTACAGCGTCATGTGCCAAAACAAGTTGGCCACAGGCTGAAGCAAAGACATGCATTTCATTTATAATCTTTGTGAATGCGATTACGTGACATTGAGATATTACGTGTAAAATGGATGCGATAGCAGCCAGACTTACAGTTGTGTGAAAAAGTGTTTGCCCCCTTCCTGACTTCTTATTTTTTTGCATGTTTGTCACACTTAAATGTTTCAGATCATCAAACAAATTCAAATATTAGACAAAGATAACACAAGTAAACACAAAATGCAGTTTTTAAATGAAGGTTTTTATTATTAAGGGGAAAAAAAATCCAAACCTACATGGCCCTGTGTGAAAAAGTGATTGCCCCCCCCCCTGTTAAAACATAAATTAACTGTGGTTTATCACATCTTTGGAAAGCTGAGTTCAATTTCTCTAGCCACACCCAGGCCTGATTACTGCCACACCTGTTCTCAATCAAGAAATCACTTAAATAGGACCTGCCTGACAAAGTGAGGTAGACCAAAAGGTCCTCAAAAGCTAGACATCATGCTGTGATCCAAAGAAATTCAGGAACAAATGAGAAACAAAGTAATTGAGATCTATCAGTCTGGAAAAGGTTACAAAGCCATTTCTAAAGCTTTGGGACTCCAGCGAACCACAGTGAGAGCCATTATCCACAAATGGAGAAAACATGGAACAGTGGTGAACCTTCCCAGGAGTGGCCGGCCGACCAAAATTACCCCAAGAGCGCAGCGACGACTCATCCAAGAGGTCACAAAAGACCCCAGAACAACATCCAAAGAACTGCAGGCCTCACTTGCCTCAATTAAGGTCAGTGTTCATGACTCCACCATAAGAAAGAGACTGGGCAAAAATGGCCTGCATGGCAGAGTTCCAAGACGAAAACCACTGCTGAGCAAAAAGAACATAAAGGCTCGTCTCAGTTTTGCCAGAAAACATCTTGATGATCCCCAAGACTTTTGGGAAAATACTCTGTGGACTGACGAGACAAAAGTTGAACTTTTTGGAAGGTGAATGTCCCATTACATCTGGCGTAAAAGTAACACGGCATTTCAGAAAAGGAACATCATACCAACAGTAAAATATGGTGGTGGTAGTGTTATGGTCTGGGGCTGTTTTGCTGCTTCAGGACCTGGAAGACTTGCTGTGGTAAATGGAACCATGAATTCTGCTGTCTACCAAAAAATCCTGAAGGAGAATGTCCGGCCATCTGTTCGTGACCTCAAGCTGAAGCGCACTTGGGTTCTGCAGCAGGACAATGATCCAAAACATACCAGCAAGTCCACCTCTGAATGGCTTAAGAAAAACAAAATGAAGACTTTGGAGTGGCCTAGTCAAAGTGGCCCGACCTGAATCCGATTGAGATGCTGTGGCATGACCTTAAAAAGCCGGTTCATGCTCGAAAACCCTCCAATGTGACTGAATTACAACAATTCTGCAAAGATGAGTGGGCCAAAATTCCTCTACAGCTCTGTAAAAGACTCATTGCCAGTTATCGCAAACGCTTGATTGCAGTTGTTGCTGCTAAGGGTGGCCCAACCAGTTATTAGGTTTAGGGGGCAATCACTTTTTCACACAGGGCCATGTAGGTTTGGATTTTCTTTCCCCCTTAATAATAAAAACCTTCATTTAAAAACTGCATTTTGTGTTTACTTGTGTTATCTTTGTCTAATATTTAAATTTGTTTGATGATCTGAAACATTTAAGTGTGACAAACATGCGAAAAATAAGAAATCAGGAAGGGGGCAAACGCTTTTTCACACAACTGTATGTGGGTAAACAGTAGAATGTTCCCCTCGCGTGCACGCTTGTTTAAAAACAATGCACTTAAGAGAATGTATGCTCCTGGGAAAACATGCTGCCACAGTCTGACAATTTCACTCAACATGAACTCTGTGAATAATAATGAGTGTGTAACCTAGACGCTTATTGCAGCTGTGCATTATGACAAACACACACACACACACACACACACACACACACACACACACACACACA
>NW_022280093.1:1008025-1021547 GCF_004355925.1 Anarrhichthys ocellatus
ACACACACACACACACACACACACACACACACACACACACACACACATCTCGCCAGCAAAAGGGGATCCCTAACCTAGTTTACTTGGGGGGTAAATCCTGCCGTTCTAAAAAAAAAAAGGCTCCGGGGAGGCATTATTAAGTTGGCCTACATTACACTGGCTGTATTTCTTTGTAATGATCTTCTAATATCCTCTATTGTACATTATATACTGACCCACATTATTCTGGATCACCGCTATGAATAAATAGAGAAAACTTTTGCATGAGCAACTTATGTCCAAACACTCACACATCTCAGCGCTGTTCTCCTCTTCTGCCGCTGTGACGCCAGGTTTCTCGTACGATTTGTCGATTGCAGCCCGGAAGCTCTCATTGCAGCCGCGGCCCCTGGCGATGTGCGAGCGCGCCCTCTTAACGTTGATGTCGCCGTTCAGCGTGGCCTCGGCGACGGCCGTCTGGAGGCTTTCAAGGGAGCTGGACTTTGTCAGGCCCAGCGAGGGTCCAAGGATCTGTTCTGCGGCACCTGTGGGAAGAGGAAGTGGCGTCAGTGAGGCCCGCAGACCATTAGCGCGTGACTCTAACTCCCCCAAAAGGCGACCCCGAAGCCATCATCTCCGAGCTGATTGCGTGTCGATGAATTCACGTGTTGCTGGTTTCATATGGGATGAAGGTGTGAGACTGGCAATTAACATGAAAAACAAAGGATGCCATTGCCTGGCCAATGAAGTGTGTGGAATGAGAACAGAGTATTATATCTTCACTGAGACACTTTCCCGTTGAGAATTATAATTCAAGCTTTGTCCCCGTGTCTGCACGGTTAAATTACATGGCTGAAACATAATGCATATAAATGGGGCAATATCAAAGACAGCAATGTACCGCAGCACCACAGCAATCGCAGTGTTATACCAAACTATTATAAGTTCCCCAAATGTTTAGAGAGAGTGTAAACTATTTCCAAAAGTGCTCCTCTCACTGCTCTCTCTCTTTTACTTGTAGTTGCTCTGAGAGTAAAACAGAAAGAGATGGCATTTAGACTAAGCATATCTAAGTCCATTCTCTTGTGTTCACAAGCCCATATAGCACAAACAATATATCTCAAAGCTGCAATCTTTTTGCTCGGTTCCTAAGGCCTCCGCGTGTGTAGATGTTAGATAGCAGGTGATAGCACACCATGAGGGCAGAACAAGGCTCTGTCATCGGCCTTATGTTGATTAGCCTGCGAGGAGAAAACCACCAGAACATTAGTCGACACAGGCCGCCTGCAGAACAAAGCGAGAAACCCATGGCACCTTTCCAACACATTGCAATCATATCAACTGCACATAGCAACACTATACACACTTTAGTATGAGCATGAGGGGCTGTTATGGCTTGAAATAGGTTTGCGAAGGAGCTAATTGGAGTAGCTCACATATATCATACTTGTAAGACAAAGTATCTCCTCAGAAGGACAGACACGGAGCTGATGGATCAGCTGGTAGACCAGCTGTGTGGAAAGCAAAGTGAATGCTGAACAGTCAACCTCTTCAACACTGTTGCCAGGCCCCGGACTGCTTGTAATTATTTTTCCGATTCTTGCCAGGGGTTTGTTTAGGGTATGTAAGTGGAGCGCATCGCAGGTATTGGTATTTCATTTTGTCAAGGAGCGTCCGTCAGTTCCCCCGGAGCTCTTAGCTTACCCGCCGCTTGGTAAACAAGCAGCCTGGTTGATTTTCTGTCCCCTTTATTCTGCCTCGACTCAGCGCGCGCAGCAAGTGGCTGTCGAAGGTAACAAGATGGATTTCTGAGTATGTGCAGGTGAGGCCTTGTTGGGGCGTAAACGTCTGCGGAGGAAACCATCAGTAATAATGGATAAACTGTTGATTCAATTACTCCGGCGGCCTCGCTGACTGTCTGAGGGCGCAGCACATGTCGTTGGAGTCTGGACAGAGCCGCATTGTATCTTTACGACTCCCCGTAGGCCATGTAGACCCTCCGCATGCAGCCAGTGTGTGCTAGTGTTTCCACTGTGGCTTCGTGTGGTGTAAATAAACGTCTCCTGCAGCTCTTCCTGTTGGGTTTTCGTTGCACATTTTGCTATACGGTCTTGTCTTTACCCCTTACGGAATAGAACACACACATTCAGACAGCGGGTGTATATGTTTGCATGTGTGTGGGACTCCGCAATAAGGCCCATTGACACAAACTGCACACACTTCAATGTAAGCTACCGTCAACAAGATCCTCCGCGTGTTTAAAGTGGCCTAAATGAGATGTGACCCACCGCTGCTGGGCTGCCACAGCGGGTCTTTGGATGGAGGGCTGCAAAGCCAAACACAGATTAGGCAAAGAAAACAAACCTCCATCACTGAAAGAAAACACTTTGTGACCGTTGTTTGGAGTACTCCCCTCTGAAATACATTTGTTTTAGGGTATGAGAGACGGAGGCAGGATGGGAAGAAACATGTGGCTGTGTGGATACACAAAGGTTGCAAAAGCAGGGTGTGAATGAGTTAAGGGCTTAAGAAGGAAGAGGGTAAACTAGCCGCAGCATGCACAAATGCATACAAGCTGCCGCGGTTATCACAATTTCACCAGTGGCGGCGGGTCTCTTGTGTTGGCCGAACCCCTTTGCTATTCTGTTCTTGATCCTTTAATCAAGCAAACCTGCAGCAGCTCAGCCGTGATTAGCCAGCTATCTGCGTTTCACAGTTCAAACACAGTATGTAGCCAGCTCCTTGCAGAGGACAAACGTAGGGAAGAGCAGAGATTGATTTCTTATTTCAATCATCTTGTCATTTTAAGGAAACTGAAAGTTTTTAATACTACTTCCTGGATCGTCAGGGTCAAAAGGACAACCCTCTTCCTGCCACGTTTGCCAGCAGTGCACCTTTACTGAGAGTGTGAGTGCTTCTCTATCATCCGTGGTGGCTATACATCTGGTGTCAAAGAAGGCGGATAGGCTAAAAGGTCAGCTGTTAGCCTGTGGTGTTGGGTTTCCAGACTGGTAAACGGACAGTTGTGTCTTTAACGCACCATTTTACCTTCCTTTTTGTTAATGTTAATACAATTGCCAAATCCCAAGAGAACCTGGACTCAATCCTGGAAGTGCCATTCGAAATAAATGAACACCAATCCTATAATGCTGCATCCCATTTAGTGGGAAGAGCCTTCAGGCTGCATTGGACAGTAAAATGAAACTTTACTGTGTGCTACAAATATCCAGGGGGTTAAAAGCTCTCTGGCTGCGGGACAAGAGGATTCATTTTACTGTTTAGTTCCTCCGAAGAGGTGGGCCATTTCTGATTACTACGACAAATTTTAATGACAGGAAAGCACGAATAGCCTTGCAAGACCCGGCGAACGCAAGTAAAACTCATGTAATTCATTTGTTCAGAGGGAGTAATCTCATCACGGGAAGGACAAGAGAGGACAGTCTAAAGAGAAAAAACACATTATGTGGAAACATAGGCGCTGATTCAAGGTAGCAGGAAAATGCAGTCATTTTTCTCATACTTTGTGGATAAAACTCAATCAACCCAGCGCAAATGCCATGTCAATTTCAGTTTTTTGGAAGCTTACGTGTAAATCCTGCCAACAGTGGACACGCAGAAGCCAGGGTGCATGTTTGGCACAATGGGATTGTAAGTTAGAGCCGCAGAGGATGCAACAGTTCAAGGGAACACAAATGACATCTGCTGTAATCGGGAACGGGGAATAATCCTCCCACTCGGTATTCCGCGCCGCGAATCCCGCCGCCATTGTTTCTAGGCGCCGCAGCGAGCGACTGAGAGGAGCGGAGAGACAAAGAGAACGGGCGAGCGAGGCAAAGGGAGGGAGTTTGCCCATAGACCCCGGCTGCCTCGAACCTGCCTTTGTTTTCCCCAGAAGCCGTCGCGGCTCTCCTGGGAGAGTTTGACGGACAGCTCTCTGTATGCCAGTCTATTATGTGATTCCTATCACACAACAGAAGCCTCGGTGCTCTGCTCCTCATCTCCCTCTTATTCAGAGGGATGAAAATACATATTCCCCCATCGCATGCAGACACAAGTTTGTCACTCCCCACACGTCTGGAGGACAAATGAAAATCATCAAAATGAAATACACAAAAAAAGGAAAAAGACAATCAAACCAAATAGGGGGAGAGTGCACCTGGAATTTTGTCATGGCCGACGTGCTGTGTTCCTTAGCCAGATTAAGGGCAAAGACAGTTAATTGGAGAAGATCCATTGCCATTAAACGTTAAAGGGGAGGTATGGCAAACTCCATGAATAAATCAGCAGCGGTTATTACAGGAACAGGAGCCCATAGTATAATTAGAGCAGCTAAAACTATGCTCTCCAGCCATTATTCACCACGGGCCCTTGCATGTAAAGATCTGTGTACAGACAGGGGCTCCATTACACATAATTTATTCAGAGAGCCAGGGCTTTAAGCAGGGCGGTAAAAGGGTAATTATGTTAAAAATAGCCTCCAAGGTGGTCGGGGGGAAGGCCATGTCCAGGTATCCTAGTGGAAGTGAGGCGTCCCCGGGTCGAACCGGCTCCTATTTATCTGCCAGTTGTGGATCATTAGCCCCAACAGAGGACGTCCTCTGCACACTGTGTCACACAGGAATCACCATTACCCGGACTGGCTAATATCTCAATCAAGGATGCTGGATATGCCGTCCTGTGATTGTGCCGTTTTATCAACCCAATGAAATGATATATTTAAACACGTTCATCGCTCTCCAAGTGAACTTGCTCAATTATCTCAGTTATGAATAAGCAGAGGCTGGCAACTCCCACTGCAAGCCTTGCAACCCAATGGATCTGCAACTGACTGGAGAACAGTGAGCTTCAAGTAGGGGGTCTCTCTTTTACTATCTACCTATCACTGACGGGGCTCCATTAGTCTCTTAATATTTGTTTTGAACAAAATCAAATGGTATATTTCCGCATAAATGTAATGTTGCATACCTGGTATGGTATTCCACATGTGATATATATTTTTCAAATATCCTTGTACACAACAAGCAAAAAGCATGTCAGTTTCCAATGAGAAATCACTCAAAAACGTCCTCTCGTGACCCAGTAGTCAGCTCATTCTGTGTTAATGTCATAGAGCGAATGCACTCCAACACCCTCCAACCGGAGCTCAGCCTAACTATGATGGATCAATTGCAGCCGAGCTGAAGAGGCCAACTGGCAGTGAATGTCTCCATTGCAAAATGCCACTCCATTGCCTGGCTCCCTCCAGCCCGACACAACTCCTGGATTAATGAGTGTTTTCTTCAATCACAATGGCACAGGTCCCCACATTAGTTGCCAAGTCTCTATTCAACGCCATGCAACTCCCCTCTCAGCGATATGAAAAACCTTTTTTAGATCATGCTGCAATTACCTCAAACAAACTCTCTCCTCCATATGCATAGAAAGGTGCCAGGATCACACGGCTAATAATGGTTGATTATGAGCTGGTTAGGGAGAAAGTACGGGCCCGCGTTTCCAATCTCGGCTGAACCGTTGTGTGGTCCATTGTCATAACAGTGAAAGTATTGAGCCGGTTGGTTCTCGTGCCGCAGTTAATCTCATCTGCTGCTGTTAAAGAGCGTAAACAAGCAGGAGTGGTTAGTGCCTCCTGTCTGTTGAGCACACGCCAAGCAGAAAGTGCAGGGCAGACACCGAATAGTTTGAGAATAGCGATGCAAGTAGAACAGGATATTAGACTCTGCACAAGGGCCTGTCAATCATGAGGCTTACAAGGAAAGACTGGCCGGCATGGGCTAATGTATTACGGCCAGTTGTGGCACCTCGAGTCTCTTACTTCCCTTTACTTCCCTCGCTCAATCTTGTTCCCCTATCTAAATGGGATTGAACCGCGGGGGTGTCTGACCAGTTCAGCCCATTTCAACAATGATGGGCTTCAAAGTCCACAGAATCCATCCCCTCATGTGATTTGCGAGGCACCTGGAACGCAATTAAAAAGGAGGGACCAAAATACCTATAGTGATAGAACCAAATGAGAGTCAGCAGGGGACAGCGTTGTTGAGCATGTTAACCGTTTAGTCAGGGTAGCTTTGAAGGCACAGCTTCATTAAAGTGTTAATAGAAAGTAGATGGGTATGCTTACACCTGCTACTTCCCCTACCTTCTGAAGACGAACCTCAATGTCCAACAGTGCGCCAAAGAAAAGCCTTGAGGATAAATACTGGCACTCTATTCTTTAAAACTATTGTTATACATTACCCATAGGCCCCTTTTCATTGTGTGGCTTTGATGTGATAATTTCATTAAAATAATCAACATACTCGAGCAGTGTGCGCCTTTCAGATAAACCGAACGCACGTGACACCCGATACGTGCCGAATCACGATGTGCGTCTCTCATTTCGAAACAGAGACAGCAGAGCTTGCGCTCCATGTATTGACTGAACTATTGCTCCTCCGGGAACTCATGTCAGCTACTAGAGTTATTATATGCGAGGAACAAGTTAGTTGTTTCCCCGCACCATCTGAACGCCGTGTTATTTTCACTGATGGATTATGATTTTATGTTGGCAAGGATTTCTGTCAGCAGGATATTCCTCAAACTCAATTGGGCCCCGTGAGAAGTGGAGGGGAATGTGATTTTAGAATTACATCTAATAACGCACACACTGATCCTTGAGGACTAAGACACAGTAGAACAATAACAGAGATTTGTAAAACGTCGATAACTCTGGTTGTACCAAGAGTGAGGCCTTGTCTTATGAGCAGATGAATGCGTCTCTTCTGTAATAAACAAACCGCTGTTTCGCTAGAACTAATCAAATTCACAAATAAATGCTGATGCCACTTTGGAACAAATTAAGAAGCTTTTTTGATTGAACCCATTGATAAAATGTGCATTTGCAATGATGAGAACGCCATCGCGGCGCGATCTCAGCATCCCGTCCAGTCTACTCGCCTCCTGCGCTCAGTTATATCCAATTATCTTTGTATTCGACGCTAAGAATATAATGGAAAATATGTTTATGCTCAGCTAATTGCTCGGTGAAACCTATCCAATGGCGAACTATCGTCTTTCTCCTCAGCAGCACTGAAAGTCTGTGTTGACTTTGCAGAAAAGTTTTGAGGGTGGACAAAGGGTAGGGCTACTACAGAGAAGGTGGACCCCACAGAGCTGAGTGCAGTGGCCCGAATATGCACCAGCCTGTGGGAGAGTCAGAGATTTCTACAGGTCTCTGGGCTCCGTGTGGAATGCAGTTGGCTGTTATCTGTTATGATTAGCCAGTGATGCGAGAGAAGGCAGCGTCTGCTTCAGTCTCAGTTGGAGACTTTGGACTCACACCATCTTCTTCCTCAGATACAGTCTGTGTGTTTGAGGGTGTGCATCATTAGACAGTCACTAAAGAGGCCATTTTCCTCTCTTTATTGTGTTTTACCCATGCTCCACTGGACACAGGGCCATGGGAGATAGGAGGCCAAAAGAGGGGAGGTGGTGGCTGGACAGAATTCTAAGGACTCCGTGTGTGTGTGTGTGTGTGTGTGTGTGTGTGTGTGTGTTTTTCAAATTGTCACCATTTCCCCAGTATTGTGCCTTTACTGAGACAGCCGGAAAAAAAGTGAGAGACATTGAGTGCTTGAGGAGTCACAGGTTACAGTAAAATCTATTCCATTATCACTTCGGGATGTCCACCAAGGAATGGTCCGACAATCATGGAAGTTTTACTGTAAACAAACCCACATTTTAGTCAGACCTAGTTGACCCAAGTTCTCTCTTGTAAACTTTCATCACAGGCCAACTTTCGTACATGCCATACTTGCACAATTTTCCCATGAATTGAGAGATTACTACCAACATTCCAGGTATTTTTGTTTACTTTACCTCTGAACAAAGTCATTTAGATAATCCTGCTAGACTGCTTCCTCGTTTACAACCTGCCTGATCGATTACTTTTGCAAGTACAAAGTTATTCTCAACAATAAAAATGATATCTAATACTATGGAAATGTTAAATTCTAATAAACTGGAATTGTATTTTTAAAAGAAAAAGTTGACATTTTGGTAGAGTTGGCTGCCAAAGAGAGCCAGAGAGAAGATTTATACCACTCTCATGGCTGTATGCTAAATATGCAACTACAGCCAGCAGCCGGCTAACTTAGGTTAGCACAAAGACTAGTAACAGGGGGAGAAAGGTAACCTGGCTTGTCCAAAGGTTAGAAAATCTGCCAACCAGCACCTCTAGAGTTCCCTAGATAACACACTGTATCTTATTTGGTAAAACCATACAAAAACAAACATGTAAAAACGACATTTCGTCATTTTACGAGGTGTAGTGTCCCAAACTATTTCTTGGAAATGGACCATTTGCCAGGCAACAAGCGCAGAATGAGCGGCTGATAAGAAGTCTGGTATATAACCCTAGGCAAAACAGCATTCGTGTATTAAAAAAGCAAATAAGCACATTTCCGAAAATGAAGAACTGTTCCTTTAATCACACACTCTCGACTCCACGCATGTGTAATGTGTAAAGCATAACGGCGTATTTACCCAGATCCATGCTCTTGGACTTGCGTGTCTTCATGATCTCCAGCGCGGCGGGATCTTCATATTGTTTGGTGCGTTTTTCAGACATGCTCTGGCGGCCGAAGCCCTCCCGCTGGAACGAGCCGTCAGGGTCGGCGTCTGCATCTGGACTGAGCGACCTGGAGTTCATGAGGAAGACAGGAAGTATTATGATGATGCCGTGAGACACGGCACATGCATTATTATCCAATTAAAGATATATTCTATTATTATCTACATCAATAAGCAGTTATATTTCTACAGCCTATCTTTATAATAAGACTGAGATAAAATCTACCTATTAACATTCATACACCCCCAAATCTCAGCCCAAAACGCACCTTCACCATCACACAATGACCATCAACATTCAATACTCTCACTCACACACATTCACCGTCACTTTCAATCCTTCATTTCAATGACTTTTCTAATCAAGGACACCTCGGCTGGGTGGGATCAGGACGTGTTACAATTGGGTAGAAGAGGCCTGGCTAAGATGTGTGATACCCCAGTGAGGTGAGGGTGCTCTGGGGTCATGGCCACTCAATAACCCCCCCCATCCTCCTATATGTCTGGAGCAGAGGCCCACCATAGTGTGCTCCCTTTGAGATCCTCTATCTCTGTCTGGATCTTAATTGAAAAACCGGAGGGGGGGAGTGTGGAAAGGAGGTGGGGAGTGTGGGGGGGGGGGGGGGCACAGTTTTTGCATGCAGAAGAGTGCGTTTACAATTAAGGTGAGAACATCTTGCCATTTGACGGGAGGCAGAGGGGAAGAGATGCAGTGCTGATGGAGTCTAACAAACGTTATATGCATGAGAGGACACTGCCACTGTTTCCTTTGTCCTGTTGATGATCAAACATTATAACCATTAAACGGTGTTTGTATTTTTACCTGTAGAAAAGGATGACATGTCTGCAGTTTTACATTAGAAATGTCATCAAATATAAATGATCTCTCCTGTGATTGCGAACGAGTTGGAAGTTAAAAAGTGGAGTAGTCGGAATGAATATGATTTTTTGACATTGTATCCTCTTGGAGCAGATGCGCCTTCAAGAACCCTTCATCATTTGTAATCTCACGTAACAGTGACTGCAGACCTGCTGGCACCAGTTTGCATGTAAACAATTCTTATTTGGGTTGTCAACCCCATTTAACAAAAGAGCTGCTTCATGTGTCACCAAGGAGCCGGCGTCAACGTGTCACTTTGCTGTCGACCGTACCTGACAATTCCCACTAAGATCAGAGACGCCTCACAGGACCAACTCTGGCTGACACAGGAAGAGCGGTAGGTGGAGCAGGAAGAGAGGAATGACAGCACAGATGTATTATTCATTTATTCATCATCCCTCGCTATTCTCCTCTCATCACTCCAAGCCCACAAAAAAAAAAAACAGCCTGCCCTCTTTTTTCCCCACAAATGTCATCTGTCGGAAGCGTGACTGAGATGGTGTGGGAGAGAAAGGACGTATTTTCAGCCCGAGTTTAGATTTCATTCACTCTTGCCAGTATTGGGGGGCAACTGAACACCCATAGAACATAGACAAGAGAGTGAAAGGACAGCAGATGGGATCATATACAGCGTCCTGTCGCGCAGGTACAGAGAGTTGGCGAGTAAGTTGCCGTTTGGGAGAGCAATTGCGGACACAAGTAGTCGGGATGAATCAGAATCCAGCTCGTCAGAGCAAGAAAAAAAAAAAGCGGTGACAAATCTGTGGGCAGCAGGAGTGAAGTTCAGAGGGACGGCTCAGCGGTGGTGCAAATTCACTCAGTAGGACCTCTGTTGGGTTGAGCTGCTGCCCGTTTTAACACTGCCTCTGCTTTACTTTGGTTCCCGCAGAGCAATGACTGCCCGGGTTGGAGATCCAAGCTGAAGACACGTAGCTGATTGTGTTGCTTTGTGCGCTCTGTCAAGCAGGAGGTAACCTGCTGTCTGAACTTTCACCGAAGGTCTGCCACAGGAACTATAACTATTTGGAGGGGGCAGTGACCTTCTACACCACTGCTTCCCACCCCATTACATCCAAGCCAGTCCAACCTGCGAGGCGGCATACTCTTGTCACGGTTCGCATACGTCTTTGAATTGAATTAGATATTACACTGTTCAGTTCAAATTAAAAAGCAACACAACACAATACAAGGAAATAAGTGTGCTATTTGATGTACTAAAGGAATGGCGAGCCTAGTATTAATCTTTTAGTGTACTTAAAGCTGACACAGAAAGAGTCACAGCTACTACAGTCCATTAATAGAAATACTGCACTCAATTACAGATCTCGTATTCACTTTCTACTGGCTATTCATTTTCCCATAAGAAATGCTCGCTGTAATGAGATACTGCTTTCTAAGTCTCTTTGCTCTGATCCAAATGCTTCTTAAGATCAAACACAGTCTACTGGTGGAGAGAAAAGCCAAGTGAAAGGACCTCGAGCCTATGAAGGTGGGACCCATAAAAAGGACTTGGATCACCACTGAATTGCTCACTTTGCTCACACGCACACTCGACACAAACGAGAAATAGCTTGACCATGCGTCCGCCTCCCAGACAAGTTAAATAATCACCACGGGGTGGCACAGATTCTTCCTCGACACCATCCGTCCCCTCCACGCCTCTGGCCTATCTGGAATAGTGGGCCCAATCCATTTGGAAAACACATTTCCTCATCTCTCCTTCTTTTACGCAGTGTTTAAAAGCAATTCCCATCATTCCGAGCAGATGCTTACTCCGCCCCCACCCCCCCTTTCAACGTCCTCCCATCATCTAAAATTAACTAGCGCTGAGGATTGCTCACAGGCAAATCCACAGCTTTAACTTGCACCTCACATCAACTTGTTCCTGTCTCCGTCTCTCTCGCAGGAAGTTAAATGTGTCACACTGCACATCGCCCTTGTTGCTAAGTGGTGTGTGCTAAAAGCCGTCTGTGCTCACAAATTACCCTGGTGACTTATGTCTTTTTTTTTTTTTTTGAATACTTATTTTTCCCCAACTCCCAACCCTTCTTACCATCATTTAAAAAACAACCCTAAAGAGGTAAGTCTCACAGCAGCGTACTTCTTTTGAAAAGCTTGGGGGGGGGGTTGCGCATGCTAGTTTCAGCACCTCAGGAGGGGGGAAAGAGGAGGAGAACAATGCCCGGTAAGGTGCTTCCGAAATGGTACTTCTGAGGTTTGGAGGAGGCCAATTCAGCTGACTGCATGGATGCGTAGCTGGGCGACAGAGCTCGGAGCTGCCTTCAATCACTGCATACAGCCCCGCAGTGCAGAGGTCTGTCCTGCTGGCATGTGCACCAGCAGCCACTAGATAGTTGAAAATATTTATTATGTTGCAGAAGGGAAAAGATGAGCTCTGCTCAATCCATCTTTGTCACAATTTTCTTTCACTGTAAAAAGTATGTCTCAGACGACTCACTTAATTGCGCCGATAAACCATTTGACTTAAACCAGGGCATGAAGGCCGTAAAATGAAAACGACTCCATCAGTGCCACACAGAGGAGCAGCCGCACTCGTGATTTGCTGTAATCTCCTTTTTAGTTGTGATGAAGTTGCAGAGAGAGAGACAGAGAGGGGGAGAACGAGATCAATTAAGACCTCTTTGTCCGTCGGCTGACTCCTGCGTAGACCTCCTCATTCATTCCGTGCCCGGTGTGCGCGGATGCTTTAATTGAGTTTCACTGCGCTGGCTTCTCCTCTGTCTGCTGAACGGGAGAGCGACTGACAAGGTCCGGGCAAAGCACATATTATGGGTTGTGTGGCAAGCAGTATGTGTGTGTGTGTGTGTGTGTGTGTGTGTGCACGCGGGTTACTTCGGCAGCACTCACGCTGGGATCCGCTGACACCACTGTCACGTCGAGGCAGCGTCGGGCAGACACACACACACACACACACACACTAACATAGATGAGCGCAGAAATAAAAGCATGTGTGACATGCTTGTAGCAATGGTGCGCCACTGACACGTGGTAAATATTCATAAAGCTAAAGAGGACCATTAGCATGTAAGGAAAAACAATGCCTGCTATGTGTGTGTGTGCGTGTGTGTACTACCGTGGTTTTGAAGTCACAACCAAATTAAACGGACGTGAGATTAGTCAAATGGTCCGTGTGTGTGTGTGTACGCACTACAGGGCTGTTAGCATTTATATGTAGTTATGCTAATAGCTTGATGGGAAAAACACATGTGCTTAATAGAACACTTGTGATTCTTAGTTACATCACTGTTGATGGAGACTATTAGGGAGTCAACTAAAGTAGGCAGTCAGGCCGCAATGTTAGTTTGGAAGTTTGTTTGTTCGTGCCTATGCGGACCTTTTCCACTTTATATGTTAATTTGTGAAATTGTTTACCAGCCAGTGTATATCCAAACACTCGTGAGACCGAGGGCGTCTGTGCGGCGGTGTGTGTCTGTGGATGCTCGCGTCTGTTTGTCCTTTTCCATCTTGGCCGGTTGACAGACTGAAAGGATGTTTCCACCTGTGACACAGTCTAGTTCTCTCTCTCTTTCTCTCCGCCTCTCTCTCGCTGTCCACTTCTCGTCCCTCTCACCTTAATGAGAATTGACACCTATCCTACACTCTTGTCGGCTACATCCGGATTGGGGTCCAAGCCATGGGGACGGTCTAGTTATATCAAAGTTGTGACAGTGCCCCTGGTGGTACATGTGGGGCAGTGACTTTTCTTTTGTAAGGAGGTTGCTTCTCTTCTACCAGCTAAACTGTTGTCCACTGAAAAATAAGTTCTGAATAGGTTTTACAGCATAGAGACCATTTTTCTAATATTTGAATCATTAGGGGTAAGGATGTGAAAATGTTTTTTTCATATTTGTGACGGAAAAGGGTCTTTGATATCAAGGAAGGGGCGTGATGACTTTGCAACAATAGTCTAGCATCTTTGAAAGGTTAGTTGGTCTTTTTTTTTTCACCCAATTTGTTGTGGCATTTCCCCTTTTTATTTTTGACAGAATACAGTGTAGACATGGGGGGCGGGGGGGGGTGGGGGGGGAGTAAGAA
>NW_022280093.1:1021647-1040255 GCF_004355925.1 Anarrhichthys ocellatus
GACGTATTGGGGGGGGGTGGGGGGGGGTGGGGAGGGGGGGGTATGACATGCAACAAACAACAAAATCAAACCTGGAGAAATATGTGGCATGCTCTGTAAACACTCGGCTACCGAGGCGCTTCAAGTTGGACTTTTTAATTTCGAAAAATCTAAACATAATTAGTATTCAGTTTTCGCACCATAATTTAATCATTGGTAAACTTAAAACCTGCAGACTGAAACCCAAGGGCTTCCAAAAGATAATAGATAATAGTCATATAATCAAATCAACAAACACATGAAATAATGCTCTGTATTACTCCTATCACAAAGGGCTATGATCTGATATTAACTGTATGCATCCTTTCCTCCAGCAGGTGGTGAAACTTGATCCAGGTGGTATGCAGGGCAGCTATGATAACAGTATGGTAATAGCAGCCTGTGTGCCACAGGCTAGCTGGTAGTAGTTAGTTCCTGGCTCTCAGTGATGCTGGGTAACACTTCCTAAACTTCAGACCGATGAGCGTGCTGCAGACACCCCAGGCTTTTTTTCTGCAGTCTCACCTCCACGTCGCATACGTTAGAAAACGGTGTGTTCACAACTTAGGAAGATACAGAGCGCTACTGAAGTTGAAAGAGCATGTGTGCTTACGGCTTCATCAGCACGCAAAGGGTGGGTGCCGTGGAGGCTGCACACCCTGCTATCCCGAGAACAACACAGTGAGGATATTTGTTTACCTTTCTGAATAATTTACTATAATAATAATCTACCTATCCTTACACGATGGCTTGTCTTCACCGCAGAAGCTGCCCGGCATAACTGGCCACAGCAAATGAATGGCACAAAAATGACATAAAATGGCAGATTTATTCTCTTTAAATTGGCCAAGTAAAAAAATAAGCAATATGGGATAAAGGGACACGGTGTCCAGAAGGGAGTGTGAGGCTGCATGTTATTCTAAACATCCACAGGTGCACTTGAGCAGATTTTACACTCGATTGTACGCTGCCTGGCGGCCTTTGGTCTGTAGATCCAGTGCTATTTTGTTGAAATGGAATGACTGTGTCCTCTATCTCTGTGGATACATGTACCGACTGCTGCTGATTCTGAAGACAGACAGATGAGACAGACAGGGTTTGACATTCATCTGAAACATGACCACGAACATAAGTGGCAATATATATTTACCGTACATTTAAGTTGTTGTTTTTCTCTTTTACTGTAAGTTTTGCAGAATAGACCAAGTGGACAGCAGCTGACCTGGTCTCTGGTTTAAACATCCTCTATTATATGGATCATACAGTTTATGCTGCTGTAATATTACGTTTTAACTGTAAAAAAAAAAAAATGCAAAACATCTGTGAGTAGTTGGTTCTAAACATTAATACGCGTGAGCACATAAGCAGGGCGGCGCCCCTACCGGACGTATGTTCCTGTTCACATGCCGGCCTCCTCTGGAGACTCGCATTCTCAACACAATGAAGCTCTAACACCGTTTTAATTCAAGTACAAGTACAAGACCACAGCTAAAACCTTCTGCCCTGCATAGCAATTATGTGGGGGAACTGTAAACTTCCGTTCACACAGCAATGTGTAATTACATGAGCTTAACAATCTTGTATTAAGTTATAATAAATTGTAATTACAGGAAACAGGGCGAATAAACTGCCTTGAAAAGGTACTAATGTGGCCGAATGTTGCATTTTAATGGAATAAGTATTGCATTTTTTCATGACAAAGGTCATAAAAGTGGCAGGCTTGTCACGCTCGTCTTCACGAGTACAGTTGGACTTCTTGTGACTTTACAAGTAGAATACCATAGTACGAGGAGGCAGAGAGGTTCTGTTATAGGGAGGAGACACATTCTCACTTCTCAAAGAGCCACATCTACAAAGTTGCTTCAGCACTTTATAGTTGAAGGGGTTGACACACTTGAAAGCTTCTCCTGAGCAAGGAACTTTGTGTTTAGATGTTACATTGCAAGGAAGCCAAGCAAATACTTTAAAGAGCTTTTTTTTTGCTTCATGCAGGACAAAGTTGATATCACCTCTGTGAGGATTAGATAAACCACCAGGGGGAATTCGTATTAACGGGAAGTATTCATCCAGGCGTGGGCTTAACGCAGCTAGTAGGAAAGATCAATTAAACAACTCCTTGTCACTGAACATCTTTAAAACAACGTATCCTCAACCAACGGTTCATGTGATATCTTACCAAAAGTTACTCCTCATTTTTCGTGGTTTTTTCCTACGAAAGCCAGCAACACGTGTCAATTTACACTCATTACATGCATACGGCCTTTTCAAAATAAACTTCCGTCTTCACAGGTTTTGGCAACAAACCTACTTAGTTACGTTTAGGAATAGATCGTGATATAGTTAGTTGGGTTAGGGTAATTAGTTAAGTTTAGGAAAAAAATAGTTGTTTGGATTAAAATACCTAAAAAGTGACTAATTCATGTGACAAATAAATCAACGTTGACTTCTCGTTTCACATGGGGAATGAACAGCGGCCTGCTGGCTGATTGTTGGACCCATCCACTTCTTTACACTTCCTTGTTCATGATTATGTGGACAACTATGAAGTACGGCACATTATGTCTCATTGGTGAAGCTACAAACACTGGATGAGACCAGCCTGTTCTCAATGATATGATCGCTGAGTTTTTAAACTACAATTTCTGAGATCTTCATTTTCAACTGATTGTTAAAAAAACAAAAAAGAAGTTAATTTTGTGCAGCTAACCGTGCCAGAAGGAAAAGACATGGACTGGGATGAAAACCAGGTGGAGACTAGAAACATTCCTCCTGCATCTCAGACAAACCATTGCATTAGGAGCTGCCATGACTACACACTAAATTGTGATTCTGACACTGTTCCACATTCCGTTCCCGAGAGGAAAAAACCTTTCATCTTCTTATTTGTCCAGATTATTCTGCACAGAACCACGATATCAACCAGTGCATGTTATCTGTTTTACTGTAAATCATGCAGACGTGGTCCTTCCTGTTTGGCTTTGGATTCAAACTAATGAAGGAGGAGGCAGACACCGGGAAGGGAGTTAATGCGACGGGTCGGGACCCGGCGCTCGAATGAACTCCGTGCAGATATGCAAAGCAATAACTTACAACCTTTATTTATCCGGTGTAACCTGACGGAAGACACATGCTGCTTTCCATCACCGCCCCGGATCTCACACACCTTTTAACCCTACGCACATCCTGGACCTAACCGATGCAACCACAGTCTTCTACATCTGGCTGACAAGTAGCTGAACCATTGCGATGGATTTTCATTTTTACTGTAACACCTCAAGCCACTTTCACTAAGCTCAACAGCTGATAAAAAAAGGAGAATTAATAAAACAGTCTGTGATACAGCAGCAACTAATAAAAACGTGGATATTAGTATATTAACATTTTAACGGAGAGCACGGGGTTGTAATGTTTATAGCCTCTTTTATGATCATTTGCGGCCTGTAAAGCTGATCCAACAACAATTCATTACAACATGACAGCGCCGGACAAGTAGCCTACCTGTAAGAGAAGGATAAACAGCCGCATGTCTTCACCCAATAAAAACATGAACTAACAGGACCATGTGTGCACGCATACACAGAACACATCCATTAGATATTGGCTAGGGATGTCAAGACAAAGAAAAGAAAGGAAGTAGGTCAATGTATGCGTCTTGTGCGAGATGGGATTTCTGCCTCCAAAACAACCATTTATCTTGGGGGGCCTCCACGTTAGCACACTAACATGCGGGCTATCATTCACTGGAGAGGACTGAGCGGAGGGAAAATATTACTCGGGGAGAGATAAGAATGTAATTCCACAAAAATCTACAAGAGAGAGGTGCGTAGATTGTAAAAGAATGGGCTCTTTAATTGATTTTTGTTTACATTATTCGTTATTTCCCTCATTATAACCACTACCAGATGCTAAAATGACCTTTTGATTACCCCTACATTAATAGAGTAAAGTAAGCCAGGATTAAATTAATTTTACAAGCCAACTGGCTCACTATTGGCTGTTTAAACAAAGTCACATAGAGCGCTGGTACTGCAGACAAGAAATGAATTAATAAAGGGAAATAAAAGAGAAGAGAGAGAGAGGAAATCGGAGTTTGTTAAATTCCATTGGGCGAAAAAAAAAAAAAGGACAAGAAGAGAAAGAGCCTGAATTACAATGATTTTACAAGCCATGTAGCCACTTTTGTGCTTTGTGTATGCACTGTAGGTGTATAGCTGTGGCCTTGGCAAGGCGCCTCCCATGAGGAAGGAACGCTGCATAATACTGGAGGCCAGAGGTGAGACTTTCACAGCTCCGCACAATACATATTCAATAAATAGCGGGCCCCGGCTGCACTGTTGCAAGAGCTTAATTAAAAAAGTAACAGTTCCAATACGTTGGAGTCGGGCTGACCCACATCCCCTGCTGGCTTAGTATGCCTGTTAACGCTGTGTGTGTGTGCGTGTGCGTGCGTGCGTGCGTGCGTGCATGCGTGCGTGCATGCGTAGTGGGATGTTGGGGGCACTTGAAAAAGAAAATGAGAAACAGTAAGAATCACTCTGAATGAGGATACACACTTGGTGCGCTTAAGCAGCTGTTAGCATTTGAGTGAAAAAGAATGTGTGCGTGCGTGCGTGCGTGTGTGTGTGTGTGACTTTGAGGACATGAATTATTCAGAATAACCTTAGGCAGTGGTATATAGCACACTTCTGCCTTGCGCGCACACATCATGCACGTGTGTGTGAGGAAGTTCGAGTGTGGTTCAGCCATATGCTGTGGATCTAATCCACTATGACAAACCTCCGACATCACATGAACAAAAGGCATGCTGAGCAAATCTACTCATTCATAATAAATGTAAGAGAGTGAGAGCGAGAGAGAGAGAGAGAGAGAGAGAGAGAAAGAAAAATACTAAAAAAATAAATAAATAAACCGTGCATCTCTATTCGTGGACTAAAAATCTAGTCTGTGGTTCTGTTGCAGCATGCTACGACCAGCCAATCATAAGAAAGAATAACAATATTCATAAAATAAAGAAATTGTTCACTATAAATAGCAAAAGGCAAATAACAACCTACAATAAGTGGCCTAGCTTTGTCAATCAGACGAGCTGGAGGACATGATTGGATGTCTTGTCTTTACATTCGCTGTACATGTACACTCCATGAGTAATTTCAGAGTGAGTGAATATACTTTTAAGGATGAACAGCTATAACTTCCTGCTCTAAAAGGCTGCCTTTAAAGTCCCAGTGAAACGGCAGTGAGAGCGTCTTTAGCGTCAGTATTCCTCTATGAAACCGAATATTTGAGCGGTGAACAGTCACAAAAGGGATTTTAATCAAATACTTCGCATTCCATTTGAACTGCTAAAAAGAGGGCGGGCTAAAGAATGTGGCGCAACATGGAGCTACGGAGGGCTGTGCTAATAGTCGCAGATTTGATTGGTGGACGGGTGTCATGATATCATTGGTTGAGCTTGTTAGTGCAAGCTTACGTAGGCACACGACAGGAAAGAGGGGGAGCGGGGGGGTCGGGATTGGAGAGGTGGAGGTGCTGTATGAGTTTCTTGACTCACATTCTGACTGCTGCTGGGTCATCCATTATTTAACACACACACAAACACACTCACCTTACACTGCACATTTACCCAAAAGTTACCGACATTTGGGGATTCTAAATGCAGCCATGATGCAAAATGTTAGGACATTAAATGTTATTTCCTGGTTTATTAAAGCAAATAATCTCACTTTGTAATAAATGTGGGCAATAACTTGCAATAACTGAAAATGCATTCATATAAATTCCTGTAAAATCATATATTTGTATTATCTTCCACCAACGTCTGCAGAAACTTTAATCAAGAGATCTGATTCTCTAGTTCAGTCCGGGAAACACTACTCTCACCACTCGTTGGCAGGCCTTTAATGAACAGCAGGAACCCTCGCATACAAACACACACACATAGTGCGCTAACCTAAACCTCCTGTAACTGAAAAATATAAACAACAGCCCGCTTTCTTCCTCGCACGGCCTGTCTGAAGTCCATCAAGTTATAAATGATTCATCCGGACTCCCCCGCAAAGTAAAAACAACCCGCTGCTCACCATTCATTCTGACCGGGCAGCTCGTGGATCCAGGGCACCGGGTCCTCTCCCACAAAGCCCATGTCATCATGGGAACTGGAGGACGATTGGTCGGAGAGATGGGCAGGAAGCGGCGGCGGCCTATCGTCTTCGATCATCACTACGTCGTCCTGAGGCATGTTCACCGTCGGAGAGAGCTGGTAGTTACCTGAGAGAGAGAGAGAGAGGGAAAGAGAGGACATTTATTTCTTCACAATTATACAACACAACATGGCATCAATACTCCAGTTTTTTTATGATTATTATTGGTGTCTGATAACAAGTGGGACAAAAACAGGCTGAGAAAATATGCGAGTGTGGTGAGGAAAAGTATGCACACACACACACTCCTCCACAGACATGTTTGTACAAACATCATTTTATCTGACTTTAGTAATTACCCAGATAATACTGTATACAGAGATAACTTCAGCTGAGATAATTGTATTATGAAAGTTTGGTATCGGGACCTGCCTGAAGGACACCAACATATCTCTAAAAGGGTAAATAATGGTGCTCATGAGGTTCAGCTTTGCAATGCTGCGTGCAAACAACGATGCTGTATGACAAGATGATATCAGATACTGAAGAAACATAACGCTCGTGAACATGGACACAAATGTACACCGCAGATCCAAATGATAGGACAAAGTAGCCATCAAGACCCACAGGAGAAGACACTTAATTATATATTGTGATATATAAAATGCTCCAGAATCCAGACTCTAAATGTCGCTGAAAAAGTTGAAGAGCTGAATAGCTTTATCCATTCTCTTTCCATCCATCTCCAAGGACAAATATGAGCAGGAGAGGAGCTCCCCTGATCTGTATTCTGTCCTGCCTGACCCTCCCTGCTGAGGACTTCTTTGAATCGCTCCTTTGCTGCTCCTCAGGAGTCCAAGTCGATGGGGGAACGCGCTGTCACGGCTGGCGCTCAGGACCAAGGGCATGAGAAGGGTTGTACGACGGCGTGAGCAGCGGCATTACAATACAGATTCGGAGGATTCACTCTGCAAATTGATCGGCGCATGAATGTGTATGGACGCGGAGTTCAGACTCTAACCACACACACACCTGCTTGCTATTAGACGCAGGTTTACAGAAATGCTGGACTTCCTCTGGTCTTTGCTTTTGTTTCCATTATCGGAGAGCCGTTTTGCAAATGTAATAGCTTAGGAACAACCGTGTGTAATCACTAACAGCAGACAGCCATATTTACCCTGGCACGATCCCAACGTGTCTCTGAGAGGCATTTCATTTCACTGGGGCCCGACGAATGATAAATGCATGTTGTGGAAGTAAATCTGAGCACCAATCAACGGGGCAATGAGGTGTTCAGTTATTTGCAGGGATAAGAAGAAAAAAAAGATATATATATATCTACAAGAAAAGCAACGATACAAAAACAAAACAGCTGTACGAGGGAGAAACACAAGGTGGGCTTAGAAAGGTCTCCCCCCCTAAAAAAAACTCTCTAGTCAAACAACAAACAGAAAATCAAGCACAACTTGTGTGTACTCTAGGTTCTTTTTCATAAATGTCCTGAGTGTTATGTGATAAAAGAGATTTATTATACCTTATGTGAATACATGTTCCATACCAAAGCGTTAAATGTAGCTATAGTGGATACAGCCAATCTGCTACCTTACTTTAATTGCCTCTACAAGCCTGATGAATATTATTGTCCTCCCATGAAACAAGTTGCTTTATACCATGACCTCAAAACTTTCCCAAAGCCTGCCCCGGTACAGTACTTGAGCATGTGTTAATTGATTCTTTTGGAAGCCTCATCCCTTTGTCTATAGACTGCTCGTCTAAACCAGTTAAGATGGCTGCCAACACTGTACAGGTGAAATGAAGGCCATATCTCACTTGGGCAGCTTGACAGAAAACCATGGGTAATTGAATTCAACCTATACTGTAAATCAGCGGGGCTGAAGCAATGACAGTGATGAACTCCAGGAAGTAGGCCGATCACTTTCATAGCAGGCAGACCAAGTAGTGAGGAGTTCGATTAGAGCTGGGTGTCAATATTCATCGTTTATCTTTCATCAGGTTTTCGTTCATATCATTATGAGGGCATTTGTGCATTAGAGGGAGCGGGTATATGACATTCAGAGCAGTAATATAGCAGCAAACAACTATTGTCTATTATATATACTGTATATATATAGATATATACTGTATTGTCTTGTATGCCTTATCCTCTGTATAATAGGATGTGTGTCCATTGGGGCCATTCCTACACCGCTCTTTACTTTCCCCGAGCCAAAGAGTGGAGTTACCTCTCGGTTGCATCAGCCACACTGAGAATTTCACTACAGTAGCCGCGTGGAAAGAATTGTGGTAATATAATAGGAAGAGCTGCTTAGTTAAAAGGAAGCGCTATAAAAGCTTTGGTGTGGGTTTCAAGTACACACCTTTGCATTCCCAGTATGCACAATACAACTCACATTCACCTCCCTCATGCCATCACACCACTTTCGCCAACAGAGGACACCGTTTTAATTAGAGACCCCTCTCCCAGCTTAATGAAATATTTCCAGCCAGGACCTCTTGACACAGGTGGCCAGCTCTGCAGATGAAGAGCTGTTAAGAGTCATTCCACTTCCCTCCAAAGGACACCGGCGCGCTCAATACAGGGAGCAGCTAGGTGGACAGGCATAGTCGGGGCCACGTTGATGGTTTGAAAGGTGAAAATAATTAGAGAAACTGCAGCCCTGGCTTTTCTGCAGCGGTCAGCATAATACGCATAAAGGGAAATCACCCGCCACCAATGCTTCAGTGAAGCAAAAGCCGATTTGAACAGACGTAGTAGAAGAAGAAAAACAACTGGCTGTTTGGTTCCCCGACTGACAAAGATAACGAGCTACAAAAGGCAGAGTGGAGAGGAAGAAGACTGTTCAGCGCCTCCAGTGGTGTTTTGGCACATTGAGGTGCTGCTCACTCACTGTTTTAACACCGTTGCCTTTTACCAGCTCCTCACAGTCTGCTCCCTTCCTCTCCCCAGCCAAATCGACAGACAGGTGTACATGTGTGCTAGAGCTAGCTGGTGACTGAGGCGGGAGAAAGTTACGGTTGTTCAATACAGAGAGATGATTCCGAATGCAAACAAGTGCTGGTGAAATGATGAGTGCATTCATTCTCCGTGCCTCGTTTGTAGTCTTCCTTTATGCGTCTCCCTTGTTTACATGATTTTGCCCCGGGAAGGTCATCTGAGCTTATTGTTGAGGCTTCTTTGTTCCCCTATCTAATGGCACCGCAGCAGAAATAACCACAAGCATCTAAAAACCTTGGAGAGCCGGGGACGTAATTATTGTTTTCACCAAATCACAGAACGGCTATCTCGTCCACAATCGAAACGCTGTTATTCAGCCTCTGCAATCCTTAAAACACTGGAGCCTTTCACCCAGTCTGAGAGAGGAATGCAACATTTCAAACAACAACATTAATAGCACGATGCCGTCACAAATGATTCAGCAGACGCACACAGATCTAACAGACGTGTACGTGAGGTCAAATGGGGATAAATATATTCCTCTGATTATGGTTAATGGTTCACAGAAGCTGGCTCTATCGCTGTTTGTTGAAGCGCTTCTGATTCATGCCTGCCATCCATGCAGCTGAGAGAAAGAGTTCTTGTGGCAACACGAGTGTGCTGCTGTGGCCTTTGTCATACTGTAATTAAAGATAGCTCATGAGTCACGCTGACACACACGACCCAGCAACACTACGGCCGCCATCCGTCCTGCTAAAAACAAGCACGAGTTGTTGGGTGGGGCTTAACATGAGGCGGTAATGTGCAGGCCAAACATGATCACAGTGTGATGACAGTGGCTGTTCATTTTAATGTCTTGTTATTGTAACATGGTTCATAGAAAAAAAAAGAAAAATCACTGAAACACAAAAATTGGGGGAAAACATGTTTTTCTGCTAATGCTTTAATGGAATGAGCTTGAAGTCAGCCACATAATAGTCATCTGACCAGCCACTGCATATCTTTTTGGGATGAAACATGCTAAATATGCATTTAGCACACAAAAGCATACGCCGCCCTCTGGCCATCCTTGCTCAGCGGGTGGAAGCTACTCCATGATGTGGAAGCAGAGATGTTCGTCCCCCCTCTGGCAGAGAGTGAAGACAGAGACAGATGAGCTCGATGGCTCCAGAGGCCACCTGGCTGCATCCATCCACACGGATTGGAGCTTCACTCTCCTCCGTCTCTGCCCTCTGACCAAGCGTTGCCCGTTGAAACATTGCACTGTGAGGTGAGAGGTCAGGCTAATGGCCCCACTCCATCTTCTTTGTCCTGCACGATTTCCTCAATCTCTGTCCATCACACACTCTCTTTCTCTTTATTCCTCCCTCCTTCCGTGACACTTTGGCTTATTGATCTGACTGGAGGAGAGAACATTAGTTGATCCGGGCTGCCATGGTTTTCGGATTGCAGCCGGTAATCATCCTAAGCACACATTAGTAGCAACCAAGGCCTCACCGGGAGACATTTCTGCTATTTTCTGAGGACACTTTCACACCTGTAGTTTGGTCCAGACCAAGAAAAACAAATAAAGCATATTTGTCTTTACGTTCTGGTCCAGTTCGTGTATCCACTGACTTTTTACAAACAAAACAAGACGAGTCAACAAGAAATCATACAGATTGGCAGGTAACTGTCATGCTACATCATCAGGACCCAAGTGGAAAATCAAATCCTTTTCAAGCAATCACGTTCCCATTATTCAATCCGCACTAGGGTTTGAGTGACAAGTCAAGTCGAGGGCAAGTCTTTAATGAACCAAAGTGTTCAGGTGAGAAAGCACCGTTACAGCGTTCTACCATAAGGCATCCCCTCGACAATACAATTGATCAGAACATTCAGTTGATTGGCTCGATGCCTTATATACTTCCTCGTAGAGAAACGCAACTTCAGGAATCAGACGCGTAGGATTAGAATAAGGACACCAAACACTGAGACTCCCAGAGACATGTGGAGTTAATCAGTGATTCTCATGGAACCAGTCATAAGCAGTTTTTAGTGAGTCCTGGGTTGGCAGGTGTTGTCATGGTCCCTATGACAACATATTGACAGGATGTGACAATTGGCACTGTATGCTTGGTAAACTGATTTGGTGACAGCTCGGTGCAAAAAAATATTTCCACACAATGAATGGTAGTCGATAATGCAGCCAAGATGCTGTCGCTACTGGCATAGGTGATCTTCAGTATGGCGTCAAACCAAACTAACCACTTCTCTGGCATATATTACCACGAGGAGGCTAAAAGGTTTTCCTATTTCAGAGGTCAAACCATCAGCAGTGTAGAAGGAAGAGCCGCCCTCCCATCCAAGGCTGTTATTTAGCCTTTAAATGCCATTTCAGGGAATATCATTACTGACCACCTCAAACCTTTCACACAAGCAAAGGCTGTGTAAGCCGGGGATATGCACCCTATGCATCCATGCTTAAGACAAAGATATAATGTGTACTTGATACGTTTGATTCCTTTGTCGCTCAAGGCTAAAAGCAAATATCACCAAGTCTTCCAGTAATGCAATGAGTGAAAAATCACTTGAGCAGAGAAGAAATGTAGTGTATGTCCAAGGCGCAATATGGAAGTCAAATACCTGATGCTTTGTTCTTTAATCATCCCTTACAGCAGACACATTCCTCTCGTTTGTTCTAGCTGATATGTGTTTCTTTCAGACTCAGGCAGGAAATTTAAAATCACATTAACTAGACTCTAAATGTGGCATTGCTGACCTGCACACCCACGCGGCTGTTTTCACTCTGACTCATGTTCAGGTTTGGGGCGGAGCTATGCTGGAAATACGTGAGGTCACCAAACGTCACGGACCAATCAGGAGGATGAGGGAGAAAGTTCTCTCAACCTAGCAGGTGCAACAAAACTAATGGGGGAGTTGGAGAGATACTAATCAAGCGCCGTCTGTACACACCCACACAGTCCTTGGAAGAGGTCTAATGAGACAGGTCAAAGCACCTGTGTAGGTGGACCACGCAGCCAAAAATAGAAATCATGTTCTTGCGAAACTATACTTCCAAGGTGCTAATAGAGTTTTGTATCAGTTACATTTTAAGGGTTCTCCAATTTGTATCCTTTTCATACTTCTTTTTCTGTGTCTCTCACTTTAACTGTCTTGATGAAACAAAGATTGAATTAAAGTAATGATAGCTCAATAGCTCCTTTTCACAGCAGCCATTTTGAAGTGTGGGGGTAAACACAGTAATTCACAACATAAATTATGGTATTGTGCATGCTGGCTCACTGGAATGGCTGTGACAAACTTAAGAGAATGAGACCATAATTAATTTGAATCAACATGCTATGGCATGTCAAAATGGATGTTGTGAAAAGGACCTATTCTATAGAGCTGCTTCAGTGTCAGGGTCCTGGTATTGTGCATGCTGGCTCACTGTCACATTTGAATAGAACAGAGCCATCATTAATGTTATAAGTGACACCTGTGCTTTCCCTACTGTGGCAAGTCAAAATGTCTGCTGTGAAAAATAGGCCGATTCAGTGAGCTTGTGCATTAAAATTGCATTTTCAACAATATTTTCTAAATGACTGCATTTTGCATTTTTTTACATTGCTGGTACTTCAAACTTGTTTTAAGGGAATGTGTTAAAAATGTGTATGGCAAATACACCTCTTTTTGGTCAAATAACCACAGCAAATGGGAACAGTAAGCACAAGGAGAGGGAAAGTTCAAGGGTACCACAGTTACACCTCTGTTATTTTCTCACTGAGGCATGCTAATAGCGCTCTCAAGCAATCTGGACACCAAATTAAGGGAGGTCACTTTGGCTCATCTCCTGCACCGATGGCTGATCATACAGAAAGGTTGAGTCTGCAGACTGTGAAATACTGGAGGTGAGGGGACAGCAGGTTCAAGTTCTGGGAGGACGGTCCCACTTAAAGGGGATAGTTTGGGTGTTGTGAAGTGGGGTTGTAGAAAGTACTTTAGCCATAGTCAGCGTAATACCTGCAGTAAATGATGGTTGGCACGCCCCCAGTTTGGAGGAGCAGACAGGAGTTAATACACAGGAGCAAAGCAATGTATTGCTGTGGACGGGGGGCAGCAGCAAAACCTATTTTAGCCACCTGAAAGAAAGGCCCACTTAAAAAGATCAAATATCACTAAAAGTATATGCCATGTTCACTGCTTTACCCTGCTGTCAAACTGCTACACAGTCTATATTTCCGACAGGGACCTGAAGCCATGATCTATGCTCCCGCCCAAAGCCAGCAGACTCCACTGAAAAAAAACAGTAAATCAACCTCGCAGAATGCGGGAGTTACCAGTCTACCCGTATCGGTTAGCTTGTTACTGTTATTGTGTGACTTTAGTTAGTTCACCAAAGTCACACAAACAAACTAACCTAAAATAAATAATGATGGAAAAATCGCCCAAACACAGGATTTTTTGCACCGTCACCTGCACTGCACACATTACATCCTGTGAACACCTCCTTTCCTGTGTGACAACAGCGTGGGTCCACTTGCCTGGTTCCCACCTCCGGCCTCGCCTCCCGCCCCCCCCCCCTTACTAATGTGCCTGTGCTGGGTGCGCGTTCTGACTCAGGCACTCGGCTAAACAGCCACATCCAAAGAAAGCGTTAGTCCGAGGGCCTCAATTTTCACCCCAGCGTGTGGACCCCGCGCCCCGTGGCCCTTTTCCGATTAGACAGGACGGAAGGCGAAGCCGGGTGTGATGCTAACGACCTTCGCGTCAAACCTCGGCTGTCACTGCCCCACTGTGTCCACGCAGGAGATTACACTCAGCCCCATATTTCCATTCGGTTAATTCACCTTTCCTTTCTTTCTGTTTTGCTTCTTTCGAGAGAGAAAGCATCTCTGATGATTCCCGATCCTTTCACCTCAAGGGTAAAAAGGTGGGGGAAAGAAAGCAAGAGAAGAAAATAAAAAAAAGTGTCAGGGACTCATTTTCTTTCAGGGAGTCAAGCAGAACGCACTGTATGTTCACCACCTGCTAGCTGTGGATTCAGCTTCCGGCCACCATGCCATGAAGCGTGGTGTGTGCACGTGTGAAGCTAAAGCTGACACTATCACAGAATCGCATGGTTTACTGAGGCAAAGGGGGAGTGGGATTACCTCTGACTATTGATGAGCTGAACGTGTGCACCCACACACACACACACACACACACACACACACACACAGCCGATTGTTCTGAATGACAGCCCACAACACACTACCGGGAAGATGAAAGCAACCCTTACAATCAATGTGATATGATGGTACTACACCAGCTTAATAGCACCTGTCTCCCTCCAGCGTCATTTGGTGCTTTTCTTTGCTGTTGCCATGGTAATCATAACTCCCTATAATTGATTAAATTATACCTACGCCCCCACAGATCCAATACCTGTTCTCACTGCTTCAGAAGAAAGGCAGCAAGCTACCTGTGACTGCTGGGAGCAGAAGAGCTGGTCCAGTGTCTGATCGATACCTGGGTGAGGTGAGATAAGGCGTCCCATAGGACATTGCGGCTGTTTTTTTTTTAACAGGAAATAGACAGCGTAGCATCACATTGATAGTTTGGCAGAAATAGTAGTTTACAATTTCACTGTATTGACTTGCTGCCATCTGCTATAACTCACGATCAAAGCCAGTTCTTAATTCTTGAGCAGCAAAACCATTCCATCCCTTTTGCCTCTGTGCTTTGGTCCACTTACAGCAGCACAGGCAGCATAATGGAGCAGAGGAGAGGAACTGATTTGGTTAGAGAATTCAGTGGATCAGTGGAAACTGAGCCTAACCTGATGGAGAGGTTGTACGTGAGTGTGCCACTGTGCGCGCAACTTCAGTACGTGCTGTGCTGTGCTGTATCTATGGCCTGCCATATATCCCAGACAGCACATGTCTGGCTTTCTCGATTCAGTAATTTAGCAGGTCTAGATACACTCCGCATCGTGCTGTCAGTCAAGCCCTGGTGGCTGTGTGCTTCCTGACCTTGCCCAACTGATCCCAGCATCTGTCCTCTAACCATTACTGTCACATCTCACACACCAGGCAATATGTCTGAGCCCGTCTGAAATAACATATAGGAGAAGATAGAGAGAGCGAGCAGCTACTATCTTTCTAGCCTGCAGAAATGTACATTTCACAGAACATTTTGTCTGCTTATGTATTGCCTTAATTCAAACTAAAGTGGGTAAGTGTAGTACACTGACATTTCGGTTACATTTAGAAATGAAAAAAAAAAACAATTCACATGTTGATGAATATGAATGCTGATGCTATTTGCCTTTCAAAGTAAATGTTGGGACATTTGATCAAAGTTAACTAGATCTTAGCTCCGTGTGGTGACTGAGACGCAAGGTCGTTGCCACTTGCTTGGCGGCAGAAGACAGAGACCTTCTTCTTGTATACCCAGCGTGCTTTAATGCATTCTGGGGGGGGACAAAATACATCTTCTGCATTTTCGGAGGATTGGATATGCAGTAATTGCAAAATGCAAAACATTCGACCGACCCTTGGTAGCAGCAAATTCCTGATTCTACTTCTCAGGTGTCGATTTGTACCTCAGTGTGGCAGTGTTGTGTGTGTGTTGCTACTCTGACTGCATCAGAAATTTAAATAACATAATTGTGTCAATTCAGAAAGATGAAGACCCGTCACAGAATGTGGGCACGGGTTAATGAGGCCGCGACTCGGAGACAGCCTCGAGACCGAGAAGAAAAAGAACTGACGCTTTCTTGCTGCGAGACAAGCAACGTCAAAGATCTGAGACTCCGCCGAGCTTCCGCTGTGATAACTCACCGCTTTAGCACCCACTCCGCCCCCACCCCTAAAACTTTTCCACTTGGCTCATTTGACACCCACTCCGCAGGATGAAATGAGTGCTGGGCGCCCTTGAAGTTTCAATGGCAAGAAACTTTTCCATCAGCGCGCCCACAGTTGCCGCTTATGATCACAGCGCCGTTCTGGAAAAAGGCCTGCGTCAAAATTTTTTTTTTTTAAAAAAGCCAGTGGAATGAATAAGCCAAACTGAGAGGAAAACCCAAACCAATTGGAGCATATTTGATTTGGGATGGAGGAGAAAAACGCGATGAAAGGCTGAAAAAAGAGAAGGGGAGACGGAGACAGTGGGAGAGAGAGTGTCAGGGGCAAGCCCTATTGATCTGGAGGCTTAATTAACCATCAGATGCCTCTGACACAGCCTCAGATCTTCTATGATCAGTGGCAGAGTGGCACCGCTCTGGGGGAGACGGTGGGGAGGGGATCGGAGAGAAACGGGAGAATGAATGGGAGAAGGGCAGAAAGTGTAGATCATCGACGGATTACAAATTCACTCCATCCGAGGAGAGGAGAACTTAGACAGGCTGGCAGGTGAAAGAGGAACCTGGGAGACAGTTGGGAGAAAAAAAAGGAGGAGAAAGAAAATAGGAGATAAGGGGATAGGAAGGGAAGACGAGAAAACAAGTGCATGAGAACCTACTGTGTGTGTTGAAAAAAAAGGGGCCACTAGTGCACTGCATCACCCCCCTACAAACACACCCCTTCCCACACTGATGCAATCACCTCCACGCACGCGTGCATGTGCGAAAAGATAACGTCGATGTTGAGATGACAGCAGCGGCTAACCGAGGATTGAATTGCCAATTCTAATACACCTGAAGAGGCGAGATCTTAGCCCGCTGATGTCAGCTGGGTGCAATGGAAATTGACCCGAGTGAAATCAGTCAGTAGTGGAGTGAAGGCCGGGAGCATCGGGGGTGACGTTAATCCCTGACAGGTTTGAATAGTGAAATAGCGCACCTTGGGATGCAGAGCGATGAGGGGGGGGGGGATGAGGCTTTGAAGGTGATGCTGGTTGGGGGTTTAAGGGAAGGAGCTAGCAGAGGGGCTGGGGTGAATGCTAAAATGTATCAGGGGATGTCAGTTTACAGACAGCACCAATGTAAGGGCAAAATATATCCAATGAGCAGGTTAGCAGGTCGACCACACTTCCCATCAATTTGAATGGGGAGTGACTGGCAAAAAAAAAAGAAAAATCCAATTTGCCGAGTCTGTCAGAAGTTGAAAGAGACACTAAGGTGCAGAGAGGGAGGGTGAAAGAACCTCACTGATATGTCACTCACCAATGCGTCCGATCGTATTAGCCAGCGGCTCCAAGCCTTCGATGCTTTCATACACGGATTGGGAAATGTGGCGCTCGTGGTTGTCCAGGAGAGATTTCATGGGATGCTCTAGAACCGAAGGGCTGGCAGGGGCTTCCTACAGAAACAAGGGGGAGATGAAGAGCAGACATGGGGCTTACTAGAAGGTACAGTGCCAAACAAAGGTTGCATTTGGTCTGATAAAAAGACTTACAATAATATTTGTGTTAAAGGGCCAATATGAACAATTTTCCGAATACACATTTGCTTTCGTCTGTTGAAGTTTGTCAAGAGACAATGATTAAAAATAACATAATTTTCTACTACTAATATACTATTTTAACTACGGCTAATCATTTACTCCAACTTTTTACAGCATTAATGAACATGAATAACTTATGTTTAGCTATCATCTTGCATTATTCTATATATTAAAAGCCCTGTAAATTAAATTGGGACTGATGTATTGTGCCTTTGAAATAATCATAAATCCCAAACACAAATAAACACAAATAAAAACTCCGGGTACCACATAAACAGGAAGCTATACACCCACAAACAACACACAAAAGAAAAAATGGGTCTGCATGATGTGATGCCATCAATACTCCCGAAACGTGGAACCGGGGCTCCAGCGTCCGTCTCGTCTTACGTGGGTATTTTCTGGCTCAGCAGTGTGAAACGGCTCCTGTAGAAGTCTGAGCCGGATAAAGCTCCATGGATTTCCCATAGGCCGATAGACAGCTGTCTCTAACAATGAACCCCAGTAAATGGACCAGTGACATTTGCCATGTGGTCGATACGCCGCACTGCTGGTTATTGAGCCCACTGTACACTCGGAGCATGTGTCAGTCTTGGCAGGAGGGACACGGTTAGCGGTTCTGGAACCACTGGGCCCAGATACTGTGCTCAGTCTTCAAAAGCCAATAGTGGATTTCTTTTAGGATAGATACTATGGAGCTACCGCAGCAAGAGTCAGAGAAGAAAACAACAACTCACATCCTTGTGCAGAGAGTGAGAGAATAAACCTTGGGCCTTGGCCTTATTTCCCACAATGCTTCATAGTAGCCTGTGGGCAGCCGGGGGAAGGCACTGGAGAAGAACTCCCTGTACAGGACCCATTACAGATAGCTACCTTACAGCGAGGTAGTCGTACGCAGTTCAACTTTGTACCTCGAGCATGCTTTTAACCAGGAGGCCCTGGCTAATATTGATGTCCCACAACACTCTGTTGGCCCCTGGCCAAGAGAAAGGGGAGCAAACTATCAGACAACAACTGCAGCAGGAAGACATGAGAGCAGGATGAAGAGGAGAGAAGAAGAGGAGGGGAGTTTTTGGTCAACAAATG
>NW_022280093.1:1040355-1071713 GCF_004355925.1 Anarrhichthys ocellatus
GGGGGGAGGAAAGTGCAGTGTGCGTGCTGCCGAGTCGCCTCCTCGTGGGAGTAGCATACCTTGGGAGATGCAGAGCAGGGTGGAGGGACTTATCGGCTGTTTAATATAAATGAGAGGTTTAATGAGGTTGAGAGCGCCGGACTTTATCGGGACACCGTGTTGATAAGAAGGAGGTGCGAGGAGGGAAAAATGTGTGAATGTGTGTGTGTGTGTGTGTGTGTGTGTGTGTGTGTGTGTGTGTGAAATGGGGGGCTGGGTCAACACAATTACAATCAGAGGCATGGCCACTGGCAGCCTTATAATAAAAAGCGTGTCCCCGGATGATTCAGTCTCAATGAGGCTGAAATTGATGAAAATAAAGATGTATTTGACCCCCTTCTCTCGCTCTTTTACTCAACCTCTCTCCGCACTTTTTAATCTGCTGTCGGATCCGTCACGAGCCGAAAAGAAGTAAGATGGAGTGTCTCAGGTGAGAGGTAGGAGAATGCGTGGACGGAGTGGAACAGAGAGCGAGCAGCTGAGGACTAAATGATATGAAAATTATGTATAGAATGTGTCAAGAGGAAGAGATCTCAGACGCACCACTGTGTAACTGTCTCCCTCTGTCTCTGAGCGCTGAGCGGGCTCCTATCAGAGGTATTCATTGGCTTCTACTGCAAATAGACTTTGGAATCAACTTAACACAGAGGCAAAATGGCAGCTGCTTAATCTCTGTGTACCCAGTATTAATTAAGTCTGCCTCTGTGCATGCTAATGCTTTGTGCATGTTTACTGACCTGTGAATGTTTCCTGACTAGTGCATGACGAGCAGTGACATTTCCATGTCAAATCTGCCATCACCTGGTATTTGATATCGCAGCAGTGATTCAACATCTGGGTCTTTTCCCAGGAAATAGCTTTTGATGCCCATGCAGAAACAAACGCATTACATCTTATTGAGGATTGACTGGAAAATATAAATATGAGCATCAATCATCGCCATTTGCCTCATAAGACAAAAAATGAAAATGCTTTGTGGTATCACAAGGTTTAAATCTAAAAAGAACAGCAACATCTAGTCCAAAAGAGAGCGCGTTCCTTTAAGTTTGTCAGTGTCTCTGTTGAGATAATATTCCTTTCTTATCCAGCGGTTCTCATCACCTCATCGTGAGTTTAATCTGTCTTAATCTAGCCGCTTTCAGAGTGGATTATCCTGTTGACTGAGGGAGAGGGCAGAGCATCTGCTGCTCAGCTCCCGCTGGACTCACCAAGCAAAGCCTGTGTGTTTGTGCGCTCAAGGTGATGTTGATATTTGTGTGAATGGAGCGGGAGCGTGCGCGCGCGTGTGTGTGTGCGCGCGCTTACCTGTATTCATGTGCATATGTGTTTGTGGTAAGTGCAGAGTCGTGCACAAAATGTGTTTTTGCCTGTGCATCAGCATCTGCCTGACCTTGAGTAGTCAGTGAGGGAGAAGAAGCAGTGTGTTGACGGGGCTAGTCTTAAGCTGTCAACTAAAGCTAATAATGTCTCATCCATGGCTATTTCCTGGCCTTCTATCCTGGTCTCAGCCTGTTGCTGTGGCCCTAATCCAGTCAACCTCCCCCATAATGCTGTAATTACAATCCTTAAGCTGCTGCATCCTGCCCCAGGCACAACTCGCCTCGCTGCTGGCTAGATACCCTACTTTCATTAGCTTCTCACATCCACCTTAGAGCCTCATCTAATGCCAGTGCTTCCCAAAGTGGGTGCCCAGGTCCTTTTAGGAGTTCTTAGTAAAACCTCAATTTCACAAAAACACATCATGCACATGGGGAATCAGCACAATAGCGGGGTATGTGAGAATAACTGTTCTACCACAGCTGATTCTCCAACTAAAGACATACCAAATGTCTTGCTACAGAGATTTGAAACAGCGGCCAGTGGCACTACAGGGGGAAGTTGAGAAGAGCTCAACTTTACGCAAAAGTCCTCCAACACAATGCGTGCAACAACCGGGCGAGAGACAATCACGCTCGCTTTGATTCCCGCAGAAACGGAAGCTCAGAGTTGTTCACTAGTCTGCTGCACTAATGGAGTGAGGACCGCCTCCAGCACTGATACAAGACCGCAATGCGAATCTGTCCCAGGAGCCATTGAGTATACAGTTCAAACAATTCATACTGCGTTTAAAAAAAGACAGAAAACAGCACTATTCTGTACTGGGCAACAGAAAGAAGGACACTTCTTTCTGTTGCACAGTACTGCAGTTGCGTCAGAAATAAGCAGAGTATGTCAGTTACAATGCAACACACCCACAGCGATACAGAGACTGGCTACTATGTCGTATCTCTTCCATAGTGATCCATGCAATATTTATTGAGATATGCCAGGCAGGACCAAACTGGTGGACCGACCATGTTCAAGTATAGTGCAATAGTAACAGCTAACAGGTGAACACCATATGTGCTATGCTGCAAAGTGAAAGGGATCTGTGTGTGTGTGTGTGTGTGTGTGTGTGTGAGTGTGTGTGTGCACGCGTGTGTATTCACATACACGTGTATATGTTGCTTAAAAACACCTGGGTTTTAGCACACACTTCCCCTCCGCAGTCCTCCACCTTGCCCAAGCAGCCCACTCAACCACCAGATTCAATATATTATTTTCTCAATTGGCCCTATTGAGTTCCCCCTGCTGTTCCTAAATGAGTTAGTCCTCAGTGAGCCGGCTGGGAATGAGGGCCCAGCAGCGCCAGAATTGCATTTCTGCTCCTCTGCGATCTACTTCCCTCAATTTAGTCACCCCTTCATTGCAAACTGCACTTCCCAGAGTGCACCGCTTTGTGCCCTCGCTCCGTCCGCTTTCCATGAATCACTGCTATTTGCCATGACAGCGGGGAAGCTGTGGTACATACAAGTCATGATCTGAGTGGAATTCAATCAGTGCGTATTAAGTTGGGGGGGGGGGGGGTCAACACCGATTTCCCTCTCCTTCTCTAGCCTCCGATGTGGGCCAGCATCTCAATGTTTTAAGGTCTCTCCCAGCAGTGGTCAGCTCAATACTAATAAAACCATAATTTACTGGGCCGGGGCTCTGATTGATAGCTCTCTCAAGGCTCTATCGATCAGCCCCTCTCTCGGCCAAGTGAGCATCTTTTGTTAGGGCCTGCCACTTCCTTCCCCCCTTGTCTCTTTGCATAAAGGTCCTCTTAGTGACTAACAAGCAACGCGTTTGGAATGGATTACAAACAAGGCCATTGGCATGCTGAGGAGGCTCCTTCGGTGCACTTTGAAAACAGAATAAGCCGTTCTATCCGCAGAGTTAAGCTACTGCGTCTGCGAGCTCCGATGATGCAACAACGCTAAGGTGAACGCAGGGAATGAAGTGCTTTGATCTTTCTCCTGTGCCCCCCCGCTGCTGCTTCCCATCAATAATGAAGCAGTGTTTCAGCCTGACCATGTTCCCTCATGGTGAGCTGGGAAATAGAAGAGTATGCTGTGATCCATAGCGGGTCATTATAAAAGAGCAAATGGCCTCAGATAGAACAATAAACTGTTTCAGAAGAGGCCACTTTTGCTTTTGTTTTGGTGTGAATCCCCCATCATGTGTAATATGATGTCGGCATGATGGCAGCATGCTGTTCTGTCGTCCTTACGCTTTAAATTGGAGAAATGTGACGGGCTCGTAACAGCCCGTCACATTTCTCCAATTTAAAGCGTTGACGTTAATTAGCTGTCGTGCATATCAAAACCTCAGCAGTGTCGTAAATGTCAGCATCAGTGGTGGTTCATATGCTGAACACGAGACACAGCCGGACATTCCGATGAATGCGGTTCTGTGTCAGCGGCTTCGGGAAATGAGAAAACCAGAAACAGGTTCCTCAGGTGGCTAAATGCACGGGGCAACTTTGCAGTGGTTTTGTTGGTCCCACGTGGTATTTACATAACTGGGATTGCTGGACTGGAAAGTCTTTCAAGTGGTCAAAATAGGGGGAATGCTTTACATAAAAGCTTTACGTTTACGTCTTGAGGTGGTCTTCACAGAAAGCTGTGCTGAGACAAGCACAAAAAGAAAGTAAAAGTTAAGAAATGTCTGAAGTGAAAGGACTCAAGTGATAGCTCTGCCGTCCTCAGGCATGAGCTCCATCTCGTGAATTATCATGAGAGCTCGGTGGCGGAGCGCCACGGTGTAAAAATAGTACTCTGTGAAATTTGACTCAGTCTGTAGAAGTGTGTAGACGTCCCGAACACGGACAGGGAAGCCGGGGAAGGTTTTGTGGTGAGAAGTGTCTTTCTGCTACTCAGATTAAAGCGGTGCTTCATTGGCAAGTTGCCGTAGCGCTGTCATGAAGGACAACGAAAAAAAAAAAAAAACACAAGACAGCCAGTCCGTCAAAAAAAAAAACAGTCGATGTCTGGCTGGAGATATCGACCATAAATAACAGCACAAACGCACAGAGAGGCGTACGCCCGTGTCATGCGATGAATTTTAAATCTGAGAAATGAAACCCAGACACGAGCATGCTTATCATCAGCCCGTCTGCTTTTAGATGCTGCTATGTGATAAATATCCGAGGCTCGTCATGAACGGCCACGGCTGTTGCAACAGACAGATACAAACATCCACCACTGAGTGAAAGTTCATAAGCAGGATAAGAGGAGAGGAGAGAGGGGGCGGGGGTCTCAGACATAAGCTCAGATACAAAATCCATCTTTATCCATCTTTTATGCTTGGCATAACAAAACTTTAAATCTCCACACATAAGCTGTTATTTTAGTTTTCTAATAATCCTCGCTGTATTGAAAGGAGCTCTGATGACGTCTCATGATAAGCCGACTTCTTTGATCTGCCCACATAATGGTCGATTTGTCAGTTTTAGCCACAGTGGAGACGAGGGCAGCTGATCAACTTGGAGACATTTAAATAAACTGCTAATAAATTATGCCATGTCAATGAACCATGAGTAGAACTGATCACCCTTTTGTTTTGCAGCTCAGCATACTACAAATTCTTACATTTGTGCAACACTTTGCAGGGAAATGACTGCCAAGCTAGTGGAACTTTGCTGTTGGAGGTTCTTCTATTAAATGTAACATTGCTGTATCATTACAATTTCTACAACCATACTTCCAAAACCCTACACAGGATTATGCTTCAAATCGTCCCAAAAAGAAAGGTGATGGGTGGTGCATATGTCAGCATGATTGAATGAATGTAGATCTTTAAGAAACAAATACCAATAGAGGGCACAAAGTTGAAAACAAATCTAACCACACTACTGGAACAGATGTGCATTCCATTCAGTCAAAGGACTTTGGGTTTGTGACTCGAGGATCAGTCTTTGCACTAAAAACGTGGAATCAAACAAAACTTTTAAAAATAAATGAAATTAAGATTACTTTTCATAAATTTAATTGCTTAAACACATGTGGCGATATATTAATAGAACTCAGATATAGAAGGAGAAATTAAACAGTCTCTGAAGCAGCCATGCAATTATAATGCTTCAAACTAATTGCCAGCGACCAATCATATCGTTTGACTATCTGGGGCAGAACGGTAGTTTTTCAAACACGGGCTATCTGTGGAACCAGACCACAAGAAAAATGTCATTGTTCCGGTACATCTTAGCACTTTGTATGTGTCTGTTTGAGTGAGTGCTAAGCATATTTGAGATGTTATGAACTGCTTTTTCTGCCTACCTTTCTGATCGCACATCTAATGCATTATAAGGCATTAGTAGGACATTAGTAGGACTGCTTTCAAAACCAACTGAAGACATTCTGCTACTCATTTAAGAAGCTTCATCAGCACTTCTGACTTTGTGCTTGTTGCCTTTGCCTTTCTGCTTCTACGACTCATTGCTATCCTGCGACTTAGAATAGAAAATAGAATAGAAACCCTTTTTATTGTCATATACATATACACATACACGAAATTTGCCTTCTGCATTTGACCCATCCCTGTATATAGGGAGCAGTGGGCTGCCAATGACAGGCGCCCGGGGAGCCGGGGGTTCAGTGTCTTGCTCAGGGACACTACGACACGTGACACGTCCCAGTCGAGGATCGAGTTTACCAGATCGAAGTTACCAGACAACCCTCTTAAGCCAGTGAGCCACGGTCGCCCCGCCTTGGTTGACTAAGAGTCTTCCTCGGCAAATTGAGACTTGTATTTCTAGGCTTGGTTTGGAGCAATAAGGAGCCACACATGTCAGATTTTCAATCAGTCTCATGGGGACCTTCCGGGTTTGTGCTACAGGAAAAAATAGTCCTCATACAGCGCGGCGCACTGCTTTTTTAGACTTGAATAGATCCTTAATCATGCTGAAGTATTTTTGTTCTTCCAAGGTCGGGGGGGGGGGAAATAAATCTCGTTTTAACCCAAGGCGAAGGCCACTCATTGCCACCGCTTTAATGGCAGCAAAAATAGACCAGGTACTCCACCTCAGACATTGGCATAATCATCAGCGCTATGAACCCGCCTATGGAAACACTTGTCTGCCAGCCACTGAGAGGATATGCCTGGATGAATCTAGCCCCTATTGTCCTGGAAGCAAATGGCCTTCTGGGAGACCTTGAGCAATACGTGGAAGTGTGTGTGTGTGTGTGTCTGTGTGTATGTTGTTGTTGTTGGGTTTATACAGTATTTGTGTGTGCATGCCTGTAGAGAGGCTACTCTGAGCGGTCACACAGCCCTGACACACGATGACAGTGTCACATAGTGCCTTTCATATTTCCATTAAGGTGTCGCATGTTTGTATCCATAAGTGACAGCGTTGCTTTTCTGCCGACACATTTTTAGTTGCATCATGTAGAAGCAAATGGATGCCAGTTCAGTGACTTGAGTCTGTGGTTTTGCAAACCCCCGTCCAAACCAAGCCAGCTTAAACTACTAAGAAACGTCAAACTGCTCTCTTCGAAGAAAAGTTGATCGCACTTTAGCGCACAGTGCCAAGCAATGATGGAATCAATGCTATTTTCATGGAGTGGGGTGGCCTGGATACGCTGCGCCCGTCGAAGCCCACACTCCCTCCTCCCGATGCATTAGACTGTGCTGCTCGCCTCCTCTCCCCCTGCAGACAGTGATGGATCTGATTCATTTCAATGGTGGCCTCCAGTGCTCAGTCCCATTCGGCTGGGTGACAGTGGCAAACTGGTGCTGGCTCCCCACATATCTGCCCGGCCAACACAGCCGAGCGGGGGAGGAGAGGGGAGGCTGCTGTAACTGCCGGGAGCCTGTGTCGACATTTAACTTCTGCTTTTCTTATTAGAGGTTCGCAACTGACCTTAAATCCTTCATTTACAATCTTATCTTTTCTCTACTCTGAGTGTATTCAAAGTTGCTCTGGTGACTTCATTTCCCTCTTCAAACCACTAAGCCTCCTGAAAACGCTGCATCTTCAGCGCTGTGTTATTGCCTGTAATGGGAGTTTAATGGATGGAATCTAAAATTCACTGTTACGTCTCCTTCTCTTTTTGTTTCACACACTCTCACAATAGGCCGTCTCATAGCAACTGATATATAAGTCAAAACTTAAGTACACACTTGTCAAAATGTCTCTCTAAATTGCTTATCTAAATGGATCAAAAATGTAAAAATGTCATAATTCCACCTTTATAGCAATAAAATTACATATAAAAAAATATATATTTTTACTGTTTCTGAAAATGTGTTTGTCTGTGACCTTAACTGTCTGCTCAGTGTCAGTGCGTCTACCTGTCTGCCTGCTGGTGAGGGATTAAAGAGGACAGCAGAGTGACTGGACCGAAGTGATAGAGCTCACTGAACCTTGGGGCTGAGCCTTCCCCGGAGGGACGTGTGTCCTCTCCCCTAGTTTTGAAAGGGGGGGGGGGAGCTGTGCAGATCGAAAACAGCCCTGTGTTTAAAAAATGGGGCTGCGTTGGTGTGTGGGGGGGTGCTTCAGGTACCGCTGGACCGATGTCACATAATCCAATTCAGTTGGAGTCATGTTCATTAACCTCAAGGGTTGCGAGATGCAAAGACATTGCCCGGTGGTTTATAATATCATCATGGAAGGGTAACACTGCAGCATTGTTTTATTTTTCATCACGACAATCAGTGGTAAACCCAGCCCAGTGTTGCAGACTCTCTTCCAATGAAAGTAGCTTAAAGCACTAGCTCCCTCACAGCCTTCGAAAGCCACTTCCCCAAAATCATAGTAATGGACATAAACATATTATAATGAATGGTATACAACGCACATGGCTACTGTTAGGACTCACAGCTGCTGAGCTAGCAGCTTGTGGACGACTCCGCTGACCCTGGTAGGCAGAAAGATAGCCCACTCAGTCCACATTCTTTTCTCCTTCATTTTCTCAGAGCATTTGATTCATTGATTGCTTTCAGAAGTACTTTGTGCAAGAGTATTTTCAACAAATATAAGAAAAAATGTTTTTGAAGAAGAAGGTCAACATTTGCTGTCCTCTCTCGTACTGCATGGTATGACTCACTTCTTTTATGAAAGTGAGACTTGAGGAGTTTCATCAGAATAAATTTGTTCCTGTTTTTGTGCCAAAAAAACTATTTAGTAGATGTATGCAGTCCCCATGTAAAATTTGCGAAAAAATGTTTACAGTCCGTCATTGTACTGGTAAACAGTAATGCCACAATGTATGGCAATGTATGTTGCTGTGAGAATTCAACTGTAGTCCCTGGCTGTATTTATCCCATGTTCTACCTGGCAAACTATGGAGCATCACAAGTTGGGGGGCACTGACATTAAAACAAGAAGAAAAACAAGCGCACGGGGTGTCGGGGGTGACGTGTGGTGAGAAGAGAGCGAGACGGAGCGCTCGGAGGGTGAGGGCTTGCAGGGAGGGTGAAGGGCAGAGAGGTGGGGGGGGGGGGACTGGGGCTCAGCGGGGTACTCCAAACTGACACACAGCCACAGGACACAGGGTCCAATTAGAGTCACGGCAACACTAATCAAACCTGATCTACAACCTCTGGCTGCAGGGCGAGTGTCAACGTGTGTGAGTGTGTTGTACTCGCACATGAATCCAGCAATCTTGAAATACACTCACACTGTGCTTGGCATATCACACTGAGCTAAATCATGCTGCTTTTTTACTCCGGCATGTGAAAGAAAACAGAACACAAGAAAGGGATTAGTTCAGTATCACAACGGGCATTTCAACAAGCTGAAATCCCCATCGCCCCAATATTCGTGACTGTTGCCTAATGACAATACATATTCCTTCATCTGCAGGCCTGTCAATCATAACTCAGTAAAGTGCTTCTTAGATATCATATCAAGGCCCATGGTGGGCAAAGAAAGTCACACAGAGAATGGGGGGGGGCTGTTTGAAGATTTGCATGGTGGTGTGGTCGCTTCATAAAGGTCCTCCTCTAGCTATCTCAAAGCAACAAAAACCTATGGGGGATAGATTAGGGCCAGAGGCAACCGAGAGGAAAGCTACTCTCGTTTATCATCCAGTGCAGTTGAAATGTAGCGATCCCTCTTCTGCATTCAACATGTCCTCCACTTGTCCACGGGATTAGAGCATGCATGTGTGTCTGCCGGGTGTGTGTTTACATCGTGCGCCTCATGCTAAATGTGTGTACACGTGAGGGAGGTGAAACGCAAGGGCCATCTTGGAGATGTGGTAGCTCATACTAATAACAATATCTGATTCAAGAAATACAGTATGTAAAAGACAGACCGCATCCTTGTGATGCCAAATTAGGTCTCGAGCACATCAGTGTGACTCCTCCCTGACTGTTAGGCTACCTCATTGTTTTTGGACACGTGCCGGGCCACGATGAGCTGAATCATCCCCCGCTTGTTGCCCTCTACGGACATGGATGTGCGCAGCGTCTCCATGGCGTCCTGGTTGGTCATCCCGTGCAGCGACTCCCCGTTGACTGCGATGAGCTGGTCGTTGACCCGTAGGCGGCCGTCCTGCAGACAAAACGCCAAGTTATGATCTCAAATTCCCATCAATTCCTCCTGAATACTGCTAGTGTTAGGTTTGAACAGGAACGTGTACATTCAGCAGCTGCTCCTGAGACACTATTTGTGTGATCACATGCACCCTCTTCTCCAAGAAAATCCCTATAAATCCCATGGCAAGATCACAATCTTGTCTCCGTATTCATATCCAACAAAACGTTTGAATAATGGAAGTTAATGATGTAACAAACCACTGGTATTTACGAACACTTGAATGTAACAGCTCAAAGATATAACAAAATATTTCACATTGTTGCCCAAGGAAATCCTTGTAAGCATGGTAGTTATGCCACTTCAGCAGCAGTAACATCAAGTGACCACTTCAAAATCCCCATGAGAAGGACTTTAAATGTAGTCCACCTCATCTTCTTGTAGGTCCTCGAGTTACAGCAAAAACGAAATAAAACAAGGTCAAGGTCAGAGCGTCAGTGGGTGGGAGCAATTACTTGCCTTGCTAGCAGCGCCTCCGTTAATAATGGATTTCACAAAGATGCCCAAGTCGGCGTGGTTCTCCTTGGACCTGTTGCCCTTGACGCTGACCCCCAGCCCTGCCGAGCCGGAGTCACTCAGAGGGATCTCAAAGGTCATGAACTCTTGTGTACCGTCTGGGGTTAGGACCATGTCATCATCCTCTGAATGCTGCGGGTATTAAGGAGAGAGGAGGAGAGAGAAAGTGCATGTTTATCATGGCTGTGGCACTGCCGATGCTAATAAACTTTTTCTGAAAGTGATAAAGAAACTTCTTTCAGCCTGATGACTCAACATACCAACCAAAGTTGGCAAACTGTTGTTGAGCCCAACTAGTCACTGTTACATTCAAATCTCCCTGTGAAGTATCTAACTTTAACTTTGGTGAAAAGACAGAAAAACAAAGGGAATACAAAAAAAAAAAAAAGGACAACAGAAACTAGCACGGAACAAAAGTTGAAAGAACGGGGATGGTGAATGACAAGAAAATGGGATAAAAGATAAAGAGGGGAAAGATGAGGGGTGCAGGAGAAGAAAGCGAATGGATGGCAAGCGTGTCACATGTCTCGGGGCTGTCATCGCCAATTGGCCGCACCGTCTAGCGGAGCGCCGCTAATTCCTTTCCGCCGTCGTGAGCTCGGCGCAGGAACAGTGGGCACGGCGGAGAACTTTGAAAGCGCCAGGTAGCAATTTGGCGCTCAAACAACAGCGGCTTCCCTTTGAACAACACCCCTTTGAAGCATAATTTGTGACACGTTAAGAGCCCGACCCTCCTTCCCCCAATGCGATCCACGGGCCTTTTGTTGGAAATTACCATGGCAGCGTTCAGTTGCAAGGCTGTTGCTGCAGACCTTCACGCACGGTACAAACACAAAGAAATGGCTCATGCCAGCTGCCAGAGAGGTGTGAGAGAGTACTGCTGAGTGCCTAACACCCAGCACGATCAAATCAGCTGGATAATAGTCCGACAAACAACAACTCCCGTCTCTTTTCCGACAATTTCCACTGGTGTCTGACAAAGAGCATCTGTAAAAGAATATCAAAAAGGAATAGCGTTTATTCATTTTACTTCCCACTTGCAGGCAAACAGAAAGAGAGAAAAGGTGTGGGAGAAAGCTAAAACACAAGAGGCATCAAAGAATGGGCACTTTCTCTCTTATGTTGACTAAGAGTTAAGAATCTTTGAGAATCATTTCCGTTCAGATTGTTCAGCTATGGCCGACATACTGTAGCAGAGGGAATGTGCTGGAACAGAGCGCTTTGATCTCAGTCCACAGTTGCTCTTCCCTTCACAGTTTGACAGAAGAAAGTCTTTATTTCAAAGAGGACGTAACAAGTCTTTCATTCAGACATACAGGCCTCTGAGCTGCAACCGCTCCAGTTCTTGGGAGTTCGTTGCCTGCCTTGCTCAAGGGTACCTCAGCAGCCGTTGTTGAGGGAATGAGGGTGTTCCCCGCACACGTTCATGCCCGGCAGATAAGAGCCGAGCACTGTCCGGTCACAAGCTCGCTCCGCGGGAAGCTGGAGAACAGCGCTGTCGTAATGTGATTGGCCAGGCTGCACTGTACGTGTGTAGTCATTGCCATGGCAGCCAAATCCACACGAACAATACTGGCGGTGAGAGCAATCAACCCCAGAAAGCCAGCGCAGGACCTCTTTAAATAGACTTGCATCAATACGGACGCATACGCATACATACACACACACACAGCCAGATGGATGGCAGCCAGGTGTGTGCCCTTCACAGCTGCTCGGATAAAGAGTGAAGCAGAGGAAAGAAGGGAGAGACAGATCATAAGGCGTTTCGGAGGCCGAGGAGTTATTAGGATGCAGCGGTGCGTTCAGGTGGAGGCTCTTTTCAACACCCTCTGACCGAGCCCCTATTCTCCAGACGTTCCTCCTATCTGCCCCCGTTTCTTTTCTCTCTGCTCTTTCTTCTCCTGTTTTCAAAATGCCAGTACAGCTGTCCGTACAACACAAGCCAACCGGGCTTTGTCCCTTGATTGGACCCACGTTAGAATTCATACCACTGGAATCCGTTTTTTCTTCCCATTGTATTACAGAAATCAGCGGCTCTTGTCGGGAAGTGACCCTTAGCTTCCCCTCAGACGGCTGAATGAAGCGGATAGGGGACCGAGAGGCAAAAACAAATCCAGTGCAGGTGTAAATATAACGCAACAACAATGTTTGACTTCCAGCTTGTAAAGGCAGCGGATCTATGGAAGCAACCTTAACTCAATTGGTGGGATGTGATCCGTTGGTTTCCAAAGCAGGCCCATAGCAACGCAGCAAACGTACAATTTCCATTCTGGAAAGAGCGCTCGTGGATGGATGGCCTTGTGCGTCATCGGCAGGGTCAGTCTTTATCTTTAATGAAGATGTTTTTATCAAAATACAGTTAATAAATAATGGCTGTGAGTTATGTCCCTGGAGAGGCTTTTAGCCCAGCAGTTGAACATAGTAATACATTGGATTAAAAAAAAGTGCTTTGGACAGACACAGTCTGAGCCTCTGTGTGTGTGTGTGTGTGTGTGTGTGTGTGTGTGTGTGCGCGCGCGCGCCCTCTCTTCCAAAATGATGACAGAATAACCACCCACTCAGAGCGGCGTTCCGGGAATAGCGGGCCGAGGCAGAGAATGAGAGAGCAGTGTAACATTTTCATCAGACAGGAACAAGCGCCGCTAGCCCAGAATGAGTTTGTCAGGCTGCTTGACAGGCCTCGTTGCACCGATTCAGCTCAGGCAGGGCCGGTTTTCAACTGCCTCTGAACAGGAGAAGAAAGAAAAGTCACCTCATTGTTCCAAGCTGAGCCCCGTTTATGCACCTGGGACGGAGAGAACAAAAGTGACTGACGGAAAGATGAGCTGATGTAAAAACGCTGAAACGATTGCATGCTTTAAAGAAAAAAATAAGAAAAAAGCGCACCAGGAAAAAGTTGTAAAATGTCTGCGTTATCAGCCACCATCCAGAATTATTAAGTGCAACATTTTGGGCTCAACATGTTTGTCTCAAATCTAATTATTATTTTCTCACTTCTGGTCTCTGTCAGGAAAACCCTTCTGCTAACATGGAGTGTAAAAAAAAAGTCCAAAATTGCCTCCTAAACAGCAGAGAAAGCTGCACTCACTAATGATGGCTGAATGTCTCCAACACCTCCACCCCCTTACTCGCTGCTAAAGACAGGAACAAACTGCACCTGACTGGGAAGACACTTGGCCCTGCACAACACACTTTTGAGATTATATTGTCCAGTGAGATTTCCAGCTCAAACTACAGAATCACATACAGATGTGTCCCCTCTGACAGTACAACTGGAACAAATAGGATGGGATGTAGTCTGAACCTCAGGCAGGAAGCAAAGGCGTTGACTTCTTTAGACTGTTGATTCATCTATATCTGATGTTAAGTAGGGAAGAGTTGCCTTACCGCTGGCACACCTTCCTTGCTAAGTAAATGCCAACATGACCTCATCAGAACCAGCATCAGAAGACGTCATCGGACAGGGTCTCTCTGTATGCACAGGCCTCCCCAAAAAGGCATCAGCGAATGGGGCAACCCTCTGTGCTCAGTCACATTTCATTCAGTTACATTCTAAATCAGATTCAGATTGTATCGCATTTTTGTACAACTTTCATCAATCAAATTCGCTAACTCTATAATCAACGTACTTGCCAACAAGGGAGGACACAAATGTGCCAACTGGTGCATCTGGTAGGTTTTAATAATATCGTTATGCTTTATACATTTATCTGATCACATTATGCTATGAAATCAAAGTAAAAACAGCTGCTTGATTGAAATATTGTTGACTTGCAATGAGAACTATTAATTTGGGGTTGAAAGTTAATGTTAGACACACAGTGGTTGTTTGCCTGACATGACTTCACATGTGCGTAAAATGAAATCTCGGAGAAAGGGGAAGGCTGTGACTCTGCCCGACATGTTTGCGTCTTCCAACATGCACGACGCTCGTCTAAATGTGTGCACTGTGAAGCTGTGTTTATAAGTGTTCTCACTGCAACAAAGCTGTGAATTGTGCATGAACCGTCCTGTTTTCTGCAAGTGATCTCTACGGCCTTGAAGTTGTTGTCAATGGTCCACATTATATTACTGAGTGTCGTTCCCTGTTTGAAAGGAAGGCGTCTAGAAGGTTGTGTGTCGATGATGCAGCATCACAAAGTCACAACATGATGGAAAGATTCCATGGCTGGCAGCAAATAATGCAATGTTGCCTGGTGCATAAAAGGTGCTGCACTGCACTCAGGTACCAATCATTAAGGTTAATACTAAACCATGTTGAAGCAGAGTGGTTGTAATATCATTATTATGAGATTCCGAGTAGCTCAAGTGACTGTCCACTTGGCCAGCTCATCACAAAAGAAGCCCATGTTGTTTTCTTTTTGCTCTCTCTCTCTCTGACACAGCCATGCAGTGACAGTCCATTACACGATTAAGTCCTTTATTAATTAACACTGCCACGGGGAAGCACCCATTCATTACAGTCTATTGTCCTGGTGGGTGGGGGGGTAGGAGGGGGGTGGAGGCAGCGTTTGAGCAGGGACACATGCAGGTGAACGGAGGAAAGCGTTGCTCATCAGTCCAGCTAAAGAGCCCCGCCTGCTTGATGGGCCTTTTTTTTTTTTGGTTTTGTTTCTACCTCGCTTAACTTGTCACGCGCTAATAGGAGAGGTGTGCTGGATGTGTGCACACGCGTGTGTCAGAGACACCGAGCCGGCGGGAAAGGCGCGAGTGAGATGCAAAGGGAGAGAGAAACAGAGAGTGCAAAATGAATCACAATTACATCTATTCACACATAACTCTGAGTTCTCCGCACATCACTGCCTAAAACAATTAACACCGCTGGAAACTTCCCTCCACACTTGGCCCAATTTGGCGACATAAAGGTCATTGGAAATGAATTTAAAAGGGCTAAAAGAAATCAGCCATGGGTGTAATTGCAAAAGTGGTGCATGCGTGATAAGTATTGTAACACAAATTCCTTTTGGCGGTGTTTCTCCTCGCAACATTTTCCGACAAAGGTGGACGAATATTAAATACCTGTAAGCCTAAAAACAAATTTAATTCGAGTACAATGAGGGGCTGAGAGGGGATGCTTTTACACAGCACTAAAGGGCATGAAGTGCACCGCTGGCAGTGGCAAGTCTTAAGTGTTGTGAACCAACATTACATGTTCTACGCTGGGCAATCAAGTACATTTTGACTCAGCGCTGACAAACCCGGACTGTTACCCTTTGGGGATTTTCTAATGAGAAGGCTCATTAGCAGAACAAAGTCTGTTTCTATGAGGGCATCTGAGGCCAGATCTATGTACATCACTGCAAACGCAGCGTGGCTACCGACTGTCAATGAAGGCACCGAGCGGGTCCCACCGTGAGAACCCAAAAACAGACTCGTACACGGCGTTGGCTTGACTCTGGATGTTTCTGTGCGCCATTGAGAAAAGCGATTACGTCTAATCAAAGAGAACGTAAAAAAAAAAGAAAAAGTGAATTCATATGTGTACTTGGCAACTGGGGATGTTTGCAAAGGCGTTGCAGCGGAACCACAGTATAGACGCACATCATGAAGCAGATGCCTCTCATTTCAAGCTAATGGTGGATAAAAAGCTCCTTGCTATGTCCAACTGCACAGGCACACTTCAAGCCATTATGTGTTCTGGAAACAGACGCCGAATCCCCTTCGGGAGAGCGACTGTGTCGCCATAAGTGGCCTTTAACTACCTTGTTTATCGGTGTAGCACAATGCGGCGGTGCACCCCTCCCGTTCTCTGCGCTGACAGCAAGCGTAATTATGGGAACAGCTGCTGAAAAGTGCTAAACGAAAACAGGTGGTGCCGACGAGACACGCTCGGAAATCGTTAACCGGGCTGGCATTGTCTTCGACCACGCATTAACTTTAATTACAGCCGAGCATGCTTCTGAACTCTGCACTCCCGATCAGAGAACCTATAGGAGCCAGGTTAATAAGAACAATAAGCAAGGGGAGAACAGAGAGGGGAGAAAGGAGGAGTAAAGTGCTTCTGCTAAACGTGTGGGAGTACAGACAGTTTGGATAAAGTGTCCAAGAGGAAGCTTTTTGGAGATGCGGAAGAGCTTTTTGGTGCCATGGTGACACATCATTTTTGGGGCCCTTACCTACCGGATCAACGAGCCCTGTCATTTCAGAGGCATTTCAAGCCACGAAGTGGAAGAGAAAGTGACCTCTAAGATGCATCCGCTGCTGCCAAACTGTTGTGAAGTGCGCTGTAAATTCATAGAGGCTCTCGCTGACTGCAGGTTACAAAATCGCAGCCGTACACTTATGCTTCCAAAGGCCTTGAGAGCAATTTCTGTAATTTGACTTCACCTGAGTATGTATTTTTAGCAAAGATTTACAAAGGAGGGGTAAGCTATGTCCAGTCATTTGTAAGAGTAAAGCAATTTGCTGATTGCACCCACTTCTATTCAATCAGTCTTTTTTTTTTAAATTATACCATATCGAGTAAGACTGGGAATTCATTATCGAAGATGTGCGAATATCTGCAAAACGGTGACAGCACCTTAAATTATCAGCTCTACCAGTAAGAAATGACTCATCTCCTCGAGCTGTTTGCCAAGTTTTACTGAGCTGAAATATCTGGCTGAGTAACCTGCTGCTTTATATAAATAAACTCTTAAAAAGAAGAAGAAGAAAGAGTCCCTCTTCAGCACTTTATTGCCAAAAGTTGCAACCAATTACATCATGCTTATTGTGAAAGAGCATTACGCAAACAGCTATCCAATTATATTAACACCAAAGATGTCAATTTCTGGCATGGCATGCCGCATCAAGATAGCACTGCTTTATCACCACTTCAGCGGAACAACCCAAAAGCTTTATCATCATGTGGATGCTGCGTTCTTAAGGCATTCAAAGGATTGTGGGTGGAAGGAGTGAAAGGAGATGTAAGCCATCAAGACACAGACGGAAGTTAAAAGGTTAGTACTTAGCAATAAAGTGTTCAATTTAGAAAAATAAACAACTGCTTATGTAACGTTAAAGATTCATCCACTGCCACTAATTGTTGACAGCATCAAATATCGATCCTTTATTCTCAGCTTAGATGCTGTTTTTCCATATTCTACAACATTTAACTAAACTATCCTACACTGGAGGAACATAAATATTATGTTGAGGAGTAACTGAAGGGATGAGGGGTGAACAGATCTGTGTATCATTTAGTTGCCTCCGAAACCAGGGGATCGTCTTCTGTCTTGCCTTGTATCAATTCATTTCCCCCTCTACCGACTCGGTAAATGGATCTCGGCGGTGAGGAAATCAATACAGCTTCATAAGTCTGCTTTTTGTCTTACAACTTTAATAGAGGAATGGAAGCCTCTCTGTACTGCGGGGCCGCCACAACAAAAGCCAGCTGTGTAACCCTGTTAGAGGAATGCGTAAGGAAGAGGAAGGGAGATATCATCTGCTGTGAATAATTGCGCGACGCAACGCAACACTGACGATGATTGCTTTGACTTTGGAAGGGAAAGACAATGGTGAGCTTGTTTGGGCGTCTGATCCATGTCAGGGAAGCAGTGCTTTTATTCCTACTGTATATAATGATTTCAGAGACTCGTACAAATAGGATTCCAGCTAAATCAATGGAACTACAGATGGAGTGCTCCTGAGTACCTCAATTACAGTCCGCTGGTAAACGCATGGCACCAGGGTTGTCACTTATGAAACAGGCCATTAGTCTGCCATAATTGTCAGCAACACTGTCACGCATTTGTCTGCCGCGTATACCCCGGCATCCGCACGGGCCATAAATCTGGCGGTCACATCAATCAGGGGCCGGAATTAATCGTGCAATTAAGATTCTCATTGCTTGGCAGACATAGCTACTAATGGATCAGTGACAAGTGCGATATGATCGTAAAGAGGGGATTTTAATGTACTGTTTAATTGCTCTTATGTGGTCCTCAGTGTTACAACAGCAGCTTCACAAGCCCATTTGTTCTCCACGGCCAACGGGCCCATTGGACATAAAAAAAAATACTGCTCATCTACGGGTCACGGGATGATGTAAGGGCGTGCATGGACAACGCTATTATGGCTCTTGAGCATATGTGACTCATCAAGCCCATATTGCATGTCAGGTTTTTACACGGAGTGGGTTAGCATTTGTGGTGTCGCTTAAAATATGTTTAAGGGGATGACTGAGTGCATGCATACTGTGTGTGTGTGTGTGTGTGTGTGTGTGTGTGTGTGTGTGTGTGGAGGATGAGTTGAGAGTCATGCTGACACAGCAGCATCCTAGAATTCACATGATTTGCTACTGGCAGGCCTGCACTATATTTAGTCATTGTTTATGTAATAAACTGCCGGTCACAGATCAGGTTCCTCTGCCTTTGCTTGGCCGTGTCTGCTCTAAACGGCACCACAACAGGTGAATTGATGTGGCGGTCCATCACTAGGCGGCAGGGTGTGGATGGACGTCTTTGAGAGGAGGCAGGAATGGTTCCTCGCTTCCTGAATGTTGCCGTTGCTCGTCGCGCAGTGAGGCGTGACATTCGCCTTGGTTATTACAGGAGAAAAAAAAAAAGGGAAGCTGGGGAAAAAAACAATCTCCACTCTGCAAAGCTGGACCGAGGGGCTCGGCGTCGCTCAAAGCAGCTGTGAGCACAGACAGTGCTGCACGCTGGGAGATAAATGCCAACAATAAATAACATCCAGCGGCTATGCGTGGGAAGTGTGTGGTGTACGTGTGCGTGTGTTTAAATGTGCTTAAATGTGCCCTTCTTGCCTCCATGTGGGAATTTGTGTTTTTGTGTCTGGGTTTGTTCTGTAATACATCTTTACTATCGAGCCTTGCTGTGGTCAGTGTTACCAGGCAGGTGATTGCATCCGAGGTCATGGATAATGTGAAGGGAGAGCGTGGCGGTTGGTGTCAGAGTGACAGAGGGAAGACACTATTGGCTTTGAGTATTACCTCCACCTAACTCCAATCCGTGAAGATTTAAAATGATTTACTTTTGACTATTTTCCATTTAAATGACCCTTGTCTGTCTTACCCTATTCCCCATAAGCCCTTTGTGTCGGATGAACCCTTTCTCCAGTTCCTTTCACCTCTAATAAGATTACAAAGGTGGGGAGACACAAGCTCTGAGAGATCATTCATGAAGTTCTCTAAAGATCACAAAGCACTGAGTCACTCATTCTGAGTTTTCACCACGGCACTTCTTTCTCCCTCCTCAGAACAGCCCCCTCTTATGATACAAGTGATGAATTAACCTCCAAACCCGTAGGGGGCAGCAATCCCTTTGACTTTCTCCCTTTAGTCAGCTCCAAAGCTCCTGCTCAGAGATCACTGATTGGAACTCCCACAGCTGTCAAATGAAGGAATAACGCAGCACAAAGTTATTTTGTTCACACAGCCATTGATCAGCGCCTCCTGCTGTGTCTTCAAGGCTTGAGCTGAGCTTTTAGAGAGAACTCTGTCTGCTCGTCTCTGCTCGTCTCTCCCCTCCTCGGTCTTATAACCTGAAGGTCAAAAGGCTTCGTCCCAAAGAACCAAACTTGTAGAACACGACAGAACCAGAGAGACAAAACAAAAAAAGAATCATTCAATGAGGAATATAATAAATGACTGTATTATCATGGATGGTAAATGTTTAAGAGGGAGGAAAGAGGCATGAAAGGGCAGGCCTATTAGTGATGAGTCCAGTGTTGGGTAAAAGGTTAACGCTGCTCTACTTTTCTGATTCAACACACAAAAATGTCTACTGATATCCTCAGAGAGGTAGCCAGACAGACAAAGACAGACATGTAGACCCCCCCCCCCCTCTCTGCTCTATTGCCATTTAACCTTTTCTCTCTGCAGCGAGTACATATTTATTGAAAGCTATCGAGAGCTGCTGCTACTGCTACTGGAAGCATGTCAAAATACACCCCGACCGTGGCAATTAAAGACGCAATGCAAACATGCTGGGAGGGTAAATTAATTCCTCTGGGGGCGCGTGCGACGAGCCTTGCATTCAATAAAATATCTAAACAAAAGGAGACGTGGAGGGATTTTTTTCCGGCACTGACATTAAACATCAGCAGGCAAATGTCAATTAGACAAAAAGAAAAATGGCTCCTTTCTATTTTCATCTATACGTGTGTGTGTGGTGTGTGCAGGGCTGTATGTTGACAGACGCCTGCAGTTCTCTGGCATGTCACTCACGCTACAATATAAAACATCATCGCGTTGGCATTGAGGGAATTACATAAATGAAAGCACGTAAGCGATCATCTATACATGTGTGCTTATGTGTGTCCTGGCACTACAACGTGTAGTATATACTATGCACACACACGCACACACACACGCACCAATCCAGAGTGTGTGACAGAGGAGGCAATTACCAAGCATGCTTTTCCTCCATGCTCTATTTGCAATAACTGTCACCGGCAGAGCCTTGGCCTCCTTATCTGATTTTTATGAACATACTTGTAGGGATTATTGAGATTTGTGAAAGCACTGCTGGGAAATGTGAAAGTGTGCGAGAGGATGACAAAAAAAAAAGCAACAGTAAGGGAGAGAGTAGCAAAATGCTAATCTGCGGTGGAAAGTGGTGAAATATGAAGGAACATTCTCTCAAAGCATGTACAGTAGACGTAAAAGAGAGAAAGCAGACAAAAACAGAGAGAGATTGTTAGACAGTGTTTCCATGATGGGCTTTTTTTTCTTCTAATGGTGTCATGCCTGAGGAGCTAAGAGAGCGTAGTCATCGAACTCTCACACACACCACCTCTGATGAGTCGACAGCCCTGGGGCAGCCGTGCATTTTTTTAACCCTCCTCTTGTCTGCAGCCTGGTGCATCCCTGCAGTTAGAATGTAAGTGCTGGATGTAGTTAAAAGACTCTGTTGAGTAACCAGCAGGTCAGAGGTTTGATGCCAGCAGCAGCCAAAAACATCACATATACTGTCATTAAGTTCACTTTTCATTTTCATTCAATCATCATTATTTTTACTTTACAATGCAAGTAGTGAAATATGAGCCCATTTGCCACTTTATGAATGTTAAAATGAAAGAAACTCGATGAGAGTGGAGCTAAGTCTGGGGGGGGGGGGGCATTTCTAACTGGAGGAACAGGCACATTAGCACAGCAAAATGTGCCTCAGAGGGCCGTCACTCTGCAGGTAGAGCAGCTCCTCTGGCGGGGTTAACAGCCCGGGTGCCGGGCTGAGTATTACGGGTAGGACTGAGGTTGGCACCGGGGGCCCCTGGACTGCCAAGGTGCAGTGACGCCGGGGCCTGCTGTCAGCGAGACTGAGCGCAGGCTGGACGAGGGCAGTAGCCTCACCATCTGTTGCACGACAGCCAAAGTCACCCTGCGTGTAGGCTGTGTGTCTGAGTGTGTTTGTGTGTGTGTACGAGCAGTCTGTGTGCATGTCGGTGTCCCTGTTCATATGTGTGCGAGTATGTCCAAAGCTCTTTGTGGCTGCTCATGCACGTTACTTGGGTGTGTGTGTATGTGTGTGTGCGTGTGTAGTGGTCAGTGTGTGCGCCTGTGTGTGTGTGGGTGTCTGCACATGCTAAAAGCTGTGATTGTGTCTGCTCGTGCACATGACTTGTGTTTAACCATAAACCCCTGTGTGTTTCTATATGTGAAAGTGTGCAATTATGCACATCTGCACAAAACGTGTGGGTGTTTGTGCCCACAGCTGTATCCGTGTCTCACATTTAGTTAACGGTGTGTTTGTGTGTTGGTTGTGTCCACGTCTACCCTGACACTTAGGGGACCATGTGTGTTTATCATGTGATTATCAGCTCTCATTCTGCTCGGGTGAACGTGGGGAGGCCGGTGAATATTTAGGTGCATTTGGATCATAATCCTGTTGATTTTAAGGGCATGTCTTTTGTAGGCATACATCCTTCAGAGTGGAGCAGCTGCCAACCTCTTTTAACAAATACAACGCTGATTAAAATACACAGTAGACACAGCATAACGGGAGGGTACGGGTGGAAGGAGCAGTTAAAAGGCACATCTGTGCAGCCACCATGACAAATCCATATCCCAGCTGCTCTGAATGTGACATGTATTGCTCTTTATCATATTCCTAGAGTGAGTTCTTTGAGCTCAGCTGCGATATGCTGGACCAAATTGACTTTGGGGGTGTGGTTAATTCCCTGTAAACAATAATTATTGTAATATACACCAAAAAACAATTACCATCTCAGTCAGTATACCAGTCGTTTATCAATTTATTTTGAATAAAATAATCCCAGTTCTGCTCAATTCAAATGTATGTTTTAAGGGTTAAAAAGTGAGAATAACAATAAGGCACCACTCTCCTCTAGTATCAAATACATCACTTGTTAGGAAGTGTTGGATTCCTACTTGTTGCAATCAACTGCTAATGTGTTATTCTCTTGTCAGAGTGGGACTGCAGCAGTGGAAATAGAGTGAGGTGCTGGCTGTCTACTGACCACTTCTCGGGGCAGCAGCGAGTCCTCGAGGCGGATCACCAACAGGTTCACAGTCCCACCCATGGGCGTGGCTCGGAGCAGGGCCACCACCTCCTCCTGGCTCTTGCCATTCAGGTCCACTCCACTGACCTGCACACACACACACACACACACACACACACACACACAGATCATAAATACTCCGGTAAGCACATACATACAAGCCAAAATAAACGTACACACACACTAAGCGGCAAAGCTAAAATCAAAGAGCTCTCTGACTCTAACGGGAGGGGGGGAGGGGGGGGATTTACGGCCTCCACATAACCTTTATGCAGATTACCCACTGAGCCCGTCGGAGCTGGTTTTAAACATGGGTTATTTCCCCCTAAAGTGAGCACTAGCTGATTTTCACGTCAGTCCGATTGAAGTATAATCAAAATATTTTTCCAACTAACTACATCTCCTCAGCAATTCAAAGCTGGAGCTGAAGTGTTATAGCCGTAGGGAACACAGTGTGTTTGGCTCATTTCAACAAAAAGCTCTGTAAGATTTAATTTCAGAACAAAACCAGATCAGCGAATGAGCAATTAGTGTCTGAAGTAGCGTACAATCTCACAGAGCACACACTGTTGGATTGTATGCAAACACTATAGGATGGTTGGAGGCTAGGAAGCTAGAAAGCGCCGCCCCACCTCCAGCAGCCGGTCTCTGGCTTTCAATTGGCCATCTTGGATGGCGGCCCCTCGACAAAGGATGTTTTTCACATAAATGGGAGCACTGCCACCAATGGGTACGTCTCTGGATGTGATGCTGAACCCGAGACCCTCTGGACCTGGGAATAATGAAAAAAAACAGACATATTTGGTCAGAAATATAATGTGATGTTTTCCCGTTTTTCTCATCGGGTACATTTTGCCAGCAGGAGCCCGTGTGCTCTCGCTCTGTGCGATCACAGTAATGTGACAGTGATATTACTGATTTACAGCTTCGTGGAAGCTTTATCTCTCTGAAGAGGGGCAGGTAAATAATATGCACGTGTTTGTGTTTGGTAAAGTGTTCCAGCACCTCCATGTGACTTCATAAATGTCAACTACAGAAGATTTGTGTCATAGTGACATGCATTTTCTAGCTTTCATTTAACAAAAGGTCCCTAACAGACAACCGGTATGTAGTATACAACAATGTGGCTATGGAAATGAATAAATATGATTACATTTCATATGCATTTTTTATTGGAATATTATGTAACTCATTATGCTTATTTGTAATAAAAGAAAGGGACCTGAAAATGTTGTGCCAAACTATCAAATGCTTTTACTGAGACTCTTAGAAACTGGCCAGACTCTTGAAACCGTTTCTGAGAGGTCCTTTTCATTACATGCTGCTGCAACATGAAAAACCACCGTGCAGGGATCAAATTATGGGTTTCCACCACATTCCGAACGTCCAATGGTTAATACAAACAGACGTACTGCCATCGTTACCATCAGGGTGTGTCTCACTCACGTTTTTTTAAGAAGTCAAAATGAAAAAAACATGTCCCCGGAGTCTAAATATAGTGTCGATGCTATGAACCAAAATTCAGTGTTTGTGATAAGTGCATGTGGAGTTTAAAACCGCTGTTGTGAGCCGTGGTCGGATTAAAGAGCGGTTAGGGACCAGAATAAGCAGAGAAAAGTGAATGATTACGAGTATCAAACTGCTGTTCAATAGCCTCTTAAAATGTAGTGCACTCCACATAAATAGCAAAAAAAAAAATCATCCATGTACCACGTCGCCAGATGTTTTAACCAAAAAAGCATTCTGACTTTTTTTGTGTGCAATGGCACGTCAGGAGGCTGCGTTCAAATCATGCTGCTTCAGGGCAACCCTCTACTATATATAGATGGTTTGATGTTTGCATAATGTGGAAAGCAGCGCTCATCATTTGCTGATCAATAGTTTCTTACTAATGTGCCATTGAGCCGGTGCTATGTTCCTTTTTGAAGTGTAGTGAGTGGTACGCTGAGGAAACACTTAAGACATCAGCTTGTTGCTTCAGGTTTTTAAGGCTGACCTTTAAGGTTCATCTAATGAATATGAATTGCCAGTCTGGAGGAAGTAGGCAAATACAATAACGGATACATAAGAGGATCTCAGGCCTGACCTTTTCTGCTGACCAGACCTGGATTTGTCAAATAAAAGCAAGAAATGGTTTCAAATGTCAGCCGGGGAACGGGTAAGGCAAATAGATTGTGTTTGTCGGGTTACTCTTTGACAAAATATTCAAAAAACCCAATAACCCTGCTACTCGGTGATATCAGATGAGTCATTAGGAGCCGTGTTCAGAGAGATACATTCCACCATGCATAACCTAGCCGTCGGCGTTTCCAGCAGTCGAGTGGGAAAGTCGCGTTACGCGCCTTCAGCCGAGGCTTCTTCTGACGGTAACAACAGTGATTAGTATTCATGTCAAAGTAGCTGCTCATTTCACAGAGCTGTCAGCACCTCTGACGGTTCGTCATGACCTACTTTTCCCGCCGTGTCTCTCTAGCAGTCTGTCGTCTCGCTGACAAGTGATGGCGTTGATGAACAAGAAACACAAAAGAGGGAGAAGCGCGGATGGCAACTTTCTCTTCTGCATGCAAGCAAACTTGGAGGAGAGGTGATGAAGAGGTTGCTTGTGAAGAGGAAAAAGTTTCGCTGTTGAGGATACCGACGCTGTGATCCCTCCAAAGCAGACAGAAACGGCTGCCGTCGTTTATGTTGAATGTTAAATCTGCAGAGTTTGTCTTCATGAAAGCCAAAAACTTTTAGTGCAAGGTCACATCTCCGCCACGGCGATCAGTTTCCTACTCAGGAATTAAACTTTATAGAATACCGTTTTTTATTTCGAACCAAAAAGGTGTCCGTGTGACTTCACAGACTTCTAACCAAAGCTGTGTTGGTCACCACTCCATGACCAGCATGACGGATTCAGATCCGGATAAACTGCACATTATGGCGCCCCTTTCAAATCCTCTACATCACCGTCTTTCTTCCCCTTTCCACTGTGACCCCGCCCCCTCCCTCCCTCCCATGCCAGTGCCTTTCCCCTCATCTGGTTCACACAGCCTAATGAGCGGAACCAAAACTCCTGCCCATTGTCAGATGCCGTCATTAACGGCCTCCAATCAGGCAATTGGGAGAACGCATCTCTAATAGGCCTGCAGTAATTAACCACTGACGTCTTTATTTTGGGTAATAGGACGCCAGGATAAAAGTAATTGTATCCTTTCTGGATTAGTTGGAATCCTGGCTCCAATAAGCCAATTAAACAGCAAACATGAGGAGAGGCCGAGGCACATTAGAATGACTTAATGGGGTGCGTATGTCCTTTTCGGGCTGCAGTATTTGATTAGGGCACTCTTGTTAATTTGCCAAGCAAGATCTGCTCCTGCCACTCGGAACTCAGGCCCACTTAGGCCCAATCGCAAAAATTACAACGAGTCAACAACAAAACTGCTGAAGCCTTTCGAAAAGTACATTAGTAGTGATGAAGTCCGATGGTAATCAAACGGAACTGTCAAAATGGATTCCAGGGGTCACACTTCCCTCGACTCCGTCGGATTTTAAGTGCTCAGTTGGATTTCCAATTCAACAGCGCTTGGACAATAATACATCTCCATTTGTAGTTCACGAATGGCTTGCAGTTTACAAGCGAGGCACATCCATTCTGTTAAGCCCCATTTAAATCATGAGCAATAATCTCAGAAACCATTTCTGTCACTTGGGCAAGAGCATACTTTTGAGAGTTATGACTGGTGTTGAATTGGACCATGGAGTGGCTAGTGAAAATAAACTAAACTACTGGCATCAGTCTCTGGAGCTGCTGGAGCGCCACCAACATGGCCCCAGCTTGGTTTCACAAAATTGAGAGACTTGTGTGTGTGTGTGTGCAGAAATAAACCCGAGAAGAACTTCATCGCATTTTAAACAAAAAATATATATATAACTTGCACTGCAGCCCCACGTTGTATAAAACCTCTGAAGCTCTGCTGACAGCGATCGGGAACCTTCACCAAACATATTAGAGCAGCCTGTGACTGCATTTCCCCCGAGCGCGTTGCATTTAGTTTGCGCTGCTGCCCTCACTTGCTGCATTATTCCCTGAAGCTCGCCGCTAAGGTCTTCGGTGCCAGCTTTCGACTTAACATCTGCTGCCTCCGACAGAAAAAAAGAGGAGCAAAGAGAGAGAGAGAGAGAGAGACAAAGAGTAGGCGTGTCCCCTCAGCGCTGGTTCATTTTACAACCAACTGCTCGTCAAGTCATATTACAAGAGAGAAGTGATGAAAAGGAGATGAAGTCTGGCAGTGAACCCACCACAATGGTTGGCGAAGACATACAACTGTTCCAGGATCAAAGGCCTGTCCAAGTCCACAAACAAACCAACCTCAGCTGGAAGCGGGCTGATTGCTGAATCTTAATGTGTAAACCGCGAGACCATGGTGATGTAGCCTGAGTGCATCAAACCACAAACCCTGTTTTTTAAAGAAGTGGTTGATCTGTGTTTTGCATCTGGTCTCCCCTCGAAAGATGAACTACTTCATGGTTGTCACATCAGCTACTTAATGATCAAAATAGTAAAACTGTATCTTTGTGTCGATACTTTCTTTCCTCAGGCAGTGAGACTCCTCCACCTCATCCTCCACATCACCATTAAAAATAGTTGTTGTTTTTAAAGGAATTACAGCAGCATTCTGTAGTCCGACCCTGTGTTGTACGGTGACATTAAATTAAACTTGAAGTGCAATTAAATGCAGAATGCTGCTTGATCTGGCTTGTAGAGAATCAGAGAAGCCTGCAAAATAGAGCCTGCCCACTTTTATGCTGTAATATTATCTGTTACACTGAGCGCTTCTACAACTCTCTGATGAGAGATCGGATGTAACTTGTCAATGAAGTGACTGATTGACTGATTGCAAACAAAGTCAAACCACTGTCAGTCCCTCTGGGCCCTATTCTAAGGGAAAGGAATAATAAATAAATAATAATAATAAATAAATAAATATATTCTCAGCCACATCACTGGTCTCATCGCTATGAAACAGCTGTGTCAATCACAGTGACGCATGACGTCACCAGCTCAACAAATTGGCTCCTCCAGGAACACGTTGTTGTCTAGATGGTGCAGAACAGTAGCGTTAGCCTTGTAGCGCATTTCAGGAGTAAAGATGGACGCACAGGATTACAACAAACTCCAGTAGTCTAATGTTTCTTGTATGAACGGGCAGAACGCAGAATCACAACGGACCAGTCTGTGTTGTGTAAAAACTTTCAAAGTATTATTGTCATGAAAATGCAGAGAAGGATTTTCACTTTTCCAACCATGCATTCATGTGTCTGCTGGTTCTTACCTTTCTTCAGCTGGATGTTGAATTTGCGGCCTTTGTTCTTTAAGTAGGAGCTGGTGGACAGGTTGGTGCTTATCCTGCGCTGCAGGGAGGGCGAGGTGGCTGAAGAGGTCCTGGCGACCACGGTGTGGGGTAAGGTGACGTACCGTCGGCTCGGCTCGGGGGTGCTTCCTGCCACGGGTCCCGGGTGGCTAAAGAGCAAGACAAAGTTCTAGGTTTGATTTGTGTTTTACCAACAGAAATGGAACACGTATAACATAATGTGCTGGAAAGTAAAGCAGAAGTTTATTTCCAGCATACTCTTTTGATATATTCCATATTTTCTGTATTTTTTTTTACAAGTAGTTCAACAGTAGTTCAACAACCGAAACTAACAAAAAAACTTTCCATCACGATATTATAGCAAAACATGTTTGATCTCCACCAGGAGATTATGTATTCGTCGTTTTTGTGCGTGTGTGTGTGAGCATGCGTGCGTGTGCATCTCTGTGTCTGTCTGTTTATCCAAAGCTAATCTTGCATATTGCAGGATCCATCAGCGTAATACTTGTGCTCAATTATGACTGTATGCTCAAGGACCTCTCATGATTTGCAGTGATTTACAATTTTAGAAAATATTGTATTGCCTATTTTATGCCGTCGTGGTGGATGACTCCTCACTACTCCTCTTGTTTCCTATACAGATTACAAATAGTTCCTCTCTTGATTTGCACGCCTAGATAAGACAATTGCATGTTTTGTACAGTATGTATATACGTGTAACTATCGTTAAGGAAATGGCAAACTGAACCGAGCGCTGAGTACATGGGCAGCAGAGTCACAGCAGGACTGACAGTTTCTGTTCAGAGGAAGTGTTAAACAGACATGAAGCGTTGCACAGTGAACTGCAGTTTAGCTGCACAGGGCACTTTTCTTAGGTAATTTCAACAAGATCTTCCTCGGGCAAGTGTGAAAGAGAACCGTTGCCTTGAAAAGAGAAAAAGAGAAAGTAGCTATTTATTTGGAGGCCAACAGTGTGCAAACCTTGGTGCTCCTGCATATACATATTATCTGTCAAGCTACTATATTGTTAAGTATGATGCAGTAAAATTATGTCTCAACATGATTATCTCTGTATAGAGGGGGATATTTACACATTGACTCAATGTAACAAACAGAATGTATAGAGGATTCATGAATTTATATGATTGAGATTAGGACTATAAACCTGTAGACAAGGACCTACTTGATAAACACCCACATGTTTAGCTTTCTGGAATTAGGCCGAAGACGTTACAGAAATGAATAGTAACCACAGGCAGATAAAATGGTCTTTTAACAAGGTGATCAGCGACGTGGACTTTGAGTCCTCAGGTAGAAATGATTATTAAACTGTCCTCCTGCGTTTCATAGTGTAGCTTTTAAACATTGATGGATCCGCAGTGAACCTATGAATGAAAAGTCATTGACTGGTGTAATTAAAACAGAATTGCATTTACCGGGAGCTTGAGATTCCTTAGCCTTATCATGCTTCATGGTAATGTGTGTGTGTGTCTAGCTTTCTAACTCTGTGTAAGTTGTCTTAACATGAACACCGTGCTGGATAGGAATACACACAGCAACTCTTAAACCTACTTGTGGTTGAGGCCTGGTTGTGGTCCAGATCTGGGCGGCAGCCCCCCCACCAGGCTGGACCGATCCCCCGACTGCAGGGAGACTTGGCTGAAGCGGACTCTGTTGGGCTGGGGCGGGCTGAGCTCGGTCTGGGCCATCAGCAGCTCGTAGTGCCTCTTCATGGCTGCGGGGACCACATGGAAGAGGATGTACGGGCCACGCATCGCCTGCTTGAAAATGCTCTGGGCTCTGGAGGTGATGCAGGAAAAAAAAAAAAAAAAAAAATGAAGCAGCTTTAACATGATAAGAGATACAAGTACAATTACACTATCATAGCCTGACGGATATCGAAGGATAATGAAGGCTATGCGGTGCTATATTATGAGAGGCGATAGGGAGAGTTGAGGTTGGCATGGCTAATCGCAGGGCTACTCACCACAGAGCAGCGGATGATAGAAATTACATTATCTATAATTACCAGCATCAAGACAGGAATGAGATAAGAATGGTGAGTCAGTGATGAAACTGTTTATTTTCTGTTATGCCAGAGAAAGATAATCTAAAGGGGGAGCTCTACAGTTATAGCAGTCTGTGTGTGTGTGTGTGTGTGTGTGTGTGTGTGTGTGTGTGTGTGTGTGGACATGAGTGGACTCAACAATCACAGCAGAGATGATGAATCATGCATCGAGGAAGCTTTCCAGACAATGAGGTTCCAATGTAAGCGGACACACACTCTACTCTTTACGCACAAAATAAGAAGAAAATAGCCAAAACACACACTCAGTCTCATGCATCTTCTTTTGGGGGGGGGGCAAATAAGCCAAGCCAACAAGAGGCTCAACATGATTCCCAGACGCAATAATTGTTTAGTCTGGTTTGCCGGTGGCACTTAGCATATAGATAGGCTGGGCCAGGGGCGAGCCATGCAGCAGCATAAGGGGGCCAGAGACACGTTGGGATTCTGGATTCCAACAATCCCACCTCCTGTTTCCAGACTCCCATTACCACGCCAGTGATACCATGCTGATTCTATCCAAATGACAGCCGCTAAGCCGCTTCTGCCACCAACTTCATGCACTTCATGCGAGCAGCGTCACGGAGGCGAAGCGCGCACGCCGCGCCAAGCCACTCATGCAGGATTTGGTCTCTCCCATCTTTTATTCTTATGGTAATTCACCAAAAATCACTCACAGGCGCACACTCAGGAATGATGACTGAGTGAGCAAAGAGTGCATGTATGTGTGTGTTTGCACGCAAATGTTCCCACCTGCACATATACAGTGACATCACTCCAGTAATCAGCCTCCACGCGAGCCTGATTAAATAATAAATTACCCCATCAATGCATCATTACATTCAGTTAGATTAAGCGCCTCAAAATATTTACCCATGCAAAACAATCCAAGGAGATTAGACTATCGCTTTAAATTGTTGCTCTGTGCGGCGCACAATCAAGGTCGGGTTGTGGGGGAAGTGATGAGAGTGTGTAGGGGCAGGTGGGAACATTTGCGTGGGGGAGGAAGGGGGGGTTCCGGGCCGCCTTGTTTCGCAAG
>NW_022280093.1:1071813-1080779 GCF_004355925.1 Anarrhichthys ocellatus
GGCAGGCGGGGAGAAAAAGTTTAGCTCCATTGCCTCATTTTCATGCAGAATAGCAAACATCATATGCATTTGGATGCTGGTGAGGAGCGAGTGTTTGGTGGGGTTGGGGGGGTACGTGCGGAACGCTAAAAACATCACTCCCTAGTGGATTTGGTTTGTAAGCCTCTTTCACAGTAGAGAAGGCTTGGAAAGAAACTGGGATGTTTACTAATGACAATAGCATCGTTTTGATAAAGAAAAAAGACAAAATCCTAAAACCTTAGTGGCTCTGTGCACGCTCGGATGAATACATTAACATAATGTGGGAAGGTAACCGTGATAGTCTGGAGTTCATCACAATGGTTTCTTACGAGGGGCTTTTATTAGCTGCTTATAAAACTGTAGACATGCCAGGCCTAGATAAAAATGAATTTTGATAGTAATAGAGTAAAGAAATAAATGGTTAGTCTCTACTTCTGAACACAGAGGGATTCCAAACTTGGTCTCTGTCAGTCATCCAGCAGGGTGGCTCTATAAGCCCAGTGGTTTTTAAGATGACTATGTCCAGGCCAGTATGACTGTGGGCTGGGCTTTCGTTAGCAGGAATCAGGGCTATTTCTTCACGTGGAGGAGTGGATGATAAGGGAGAGAGCAGAGCAGATCCCCGTACGCTGCCTCCAGAAGGCAGCCTGGAGGAGAAGCAATCTATTTCTCAGCCTGACACACACACACACACACACACACACACACACACACACACACACATACACACACACACACGCAGGAGTGTAGATAAGACGTTATAGCTCGGTGTAGCTGTGCGTGTGTCAGGCGTACGTGTGTGTGTGTGTGTCTGTGAGGAAGAAGGGTGGCTTTGTATAAATGGGTGGAAAAGTCACAGGTTTATATCTTCATTCCACTTTAGGAAATGAATGGGGAGCGATGAATCGATAGAAATGAATTGAGAGAGGAGTGTAGGTGGTTTCGGATCAGGGCGGTGCGAAGCAGTGGTGAAGGACTGCAGGTCACTGAGACCTATTACAGGAAGGCCAACAAAGTCAGTAATATTTCAGTTTTATTGTGCAGCTGTGTGGGTGTCCCGTCTCCCTGACGGTTGGGCTCCACTTATCAACAGCGACATTGTTTACTGTCCAGCACAGGGCCTCTCAGAATGAACTGCTGGAAGGACAGCGCTTCAGGATAACGCCGTATGTGTGCTGGCTTTGGAAGAAAAAAAAACCAGCATGGCGTTCAGAGGACCTGACAAGAAGGGGGGCATACTGAAGTTAGTGAAAGCCAACATAGCCGCAGAGGGTCAACTTTAGAGCTTACTGTTCGAAGCGCAGGTGGCGGATGTCTCCCTGGTTAATTTTGACAATACAGTCGTTCTCCTGGAAGAGACGCTCCTGCTCGGCTTTCCCCCCGCGCTCCAGACGCTTCACCAGCAAGCCCTGAGTCCTGGAAATGATAACACAACGTTCAGACACACACTGTATCAAATACACCGCACACAGTCACATTCCAATATACTGAACAGCAGGCGGCATGTTGCAAGCCTTGTACCCCGCGTCCTTGTATTTAAAAGAGTTAATGACATAGAAGACTCGAGAAGATGGCATGGAGGAGGGAAAAGAAGGGAATATAAAGATAAGCTAGGTGACTAGCGTTATCCAAAGAAGGAGGTAAATCTCTTTGTAATGAGTTGATATTAGTTCAGATTTTAGAGAAAGTATTTAAGTTCACGAAGTAACTTTAGCCCAGTTGTAAGGAATGTACTTTTGCACCCTACTGTCACCGAAAGTAAACTCTCCAAACTCTAAGCCAAGATAAAGACTTGCATTACTAGCACAATTTTAAGCCCGTGTCCGTCGCTCTGTCCTGCACTCTGACCACCCTTTCTGTGGGCAGGTTTGAGAGAATGACAGGGCGGGTTGTCTGAGGTAATCCAGACCAACAAGCTAAGAGATCATCTTATGGCTTCAGAGGAATCGCTGCACTTTCCTTCACTGGAGCTTAAGACGAGAGCCGGCGGTGCCGTAATAAACACCCGAGTAGTTCCACGGCAGCGCAAGCTCAGCAATCCCTTGAAAAGAAGGCAACCTTTACCTTCAAACCCCCCCCCCATCTAAATAAATACATCAGTGAGCTCCTTGGGGCTTTAGGCCCTGAGGATAACCACATGCAAAGAGATCTGATGTGTGCTCTCGCAGCAGAACTACAAACTCCATCCGTCTCTGAGGCGTCGGATGCCTGAGGAAGCAGGTAGACTGACTGAGTGCAAACGTTTGGTGTCCTTGCATAAACTGACAAAAAGTTTGGAGGGCTTACTTTTGGGAAATTAAAAATAATGATGAAATATATCAGAGCCAGAAGTATTTGGAAGCCAAACTCAGATGTGCAAGATAACACTGCAAATCAACAGCTTATCAGTGGCAAGGACACAGGCTACATGCTCTTTGTCATTTTCAGTTACCTCCTGTCGTTTCCACTGGACACACAAACAACAGCACATTTAAATTGTGACCCTGTTTACCGCGGACGTCAAGGGCAGATTTAGCAGAGCTCTTTAGCATTTCAGCCAAACGGGGCCACCCTCGGAACATTGCCCTAATTGGCTGCATAACGTGGACATCCACGCTCCTCGCCGCAGACTCGTCTCGGCTCCTCGATGGGGGTGAACGGCCTCAGCGAGCGAGTTGAAATTAAGGATCACAAAAGGCCCTTCCCTCTTTCTCGGTGGCTGAGCCGGCTGAGTCAGGTCAGCTTAAGTGTGTTGAACAGAGAGTAATTGCGGGCGGCGCGGAAGCAGACATGATTGCGCTCTATCTCCACAAGTGTTGGCAGCTTGAAAACAAAGTATTGCGAATGGAGATTACAGCATGGACACACTCTAATGACTTCTGATGTGGTGGCAAGCCAGACGCAGTAGATAAAGGAGTCTCGGTTGATCCCTGATCAGTATTCAAAGCAGCAGCAGGGAGGATTGGTGGATAAAGCCGCATCTTTTAGAGATTTGAGGAAGATGATGATTTAGTAAAAGCACTATTATTGTGATGACAGTAATGCACCGCCGCCATCTCAATTCCTCCTCATCTGGTGTTTTTTTTTATGGAGATATTTATCAAGTTCTTGGGGAAAAAAAGGAGAGCTAACGCAAAATCTAAATGGCACTCTCACAGGCTTTGAGACAGTGAATTAATTAGGTGTCAGATATGAGCACGAGGAGTTTGTAGTTAAGACGATTCTCTGCAAAACTTTTGAGAAAAAGATCAAGTCTCACTGCTCCTAAAACACAAGCATCCGCATCGTGCTACGTTGTATGGATTGACTCCATCTTGTGGCCGGGCGGCAGTGCTGAGAAGTGATGTGAAGGAGGCCACCTGCTCTCATCCACTGCCTTTAATCAAATAATAATCCAATCAGGATCCATTTATCCGCAGCAATTATGTCCGCAGTTTGTTTACAATTGAAACTGGTCACGGAATGAGAAGTTCATTAAGCAAAGAATGCATCTGCCAGGTGTGTGTGTGTGTGTGTGTGTCCATTTTTGGGGGAGGGAGAGAGGGGGAGGGAGAGAGAGAGAGAGAGAGAGAGAGAGAGAGAGAGAGAGAGAGAGATACTGCCTGCAGGAGTCTCTGAGCTCTCTCCTGTAACTGTGTTCCCCCTCCTGCTTGGATCTTACTTCATGTCAGTACGGTGGAGCAGAATGCGACGCTGGAGCGCCTGCAGTTGCTTGTTTGCCGTCTGGTTTTGCGGCCAGTCTGACCCCTGTGGCCCTGGTCTAGACACTAATGACAGCCCGCTGAGCCTGATGCCTCCTGTCCTAGCGCCCAGCACACAGGAAAGAGCTGAGCCAGGCCATTAGCATCATCCCACTGACCAGACGCTAAGTCTTATCATGTCTGAAGTTAATTGAAGGCTCTGATGGCTATTAGTGCCGACCTTAGCGGACGGGGAAGAAACTGATTAGCCATGCGGCGTTACTGCTGTATCTTGCAAGGTGCAGTTTGATTGTGTGGGGATACATAAGGAGCCGGGGGATAATAGCTAATAAACAGCTGGATTTGAACTTTAATTTAAGCGAGATTGCTTGGTGCCACTCATCATGAATCACCGCTTTCCTCCTCTGACTCAGGATAACTCAAAAGTGCCACAGCTTATGAGGGAGTCAATCGCACGAGGTCAAAGCTAAATATAGTTTCCTGACACTTGGTTATAAACAGCAATGGGATTAGTGTCCCAAAGAAATGACACGCAGCAATCTTCAATGACAGCCAACCCCTCTCTCTCCCTCCCTCTCTCTCTCAAATGTCATCCCATTCCATCTCCCCACTTTGTCTTTTCACCTCATTCCCCTGCCTCCCTCTCACTGCCGCTGAGTAGCCACAATCACCTTGGTGGTGTGCCAGCCCCTTGGCGTGCAGCGGGGAATCTGTGTTATACACAAGCTTTTAGTTTGATTACATCTGGCCGCTTCCTCTGCCCTTTATTCTTTTGCTGGAATAACTGTAAACTGGGACGCATTCCTCCTCTTGTCCTCTGTCAACGACACTCCTCATCGTTTAAAAGTAAATAAATAAAAAAGTCAAAAGAAAAGCGGTGAAACAAGCTGAATCACCTTCAAAGCGGTGTGGACACCGTTGTGACTGAGGACATAGGTTAGGATAAAAGAGAAGCGTCAGTGAAAAAGACAGCCTGGAGCAAGCATGTAAAACGAGGGGAATAAAAAAGAGAAACTAGAGAAATGTGAGTGATAGTGAAATAAAAAGCAACATCCATGGGGCTTCAAAACAGAGGATGCAGGAGATGCCGAAACTAACTAGCTATTGTTGTACACTGAGCTGCTCAGATTTCCTTTTCTTTTACCTGGCGTCCTGCGAGCTGAGAGGCAATACGTGGATCCCCAGGGGCCCTCCTCCGTTGGACACCTCGACTGGCTTCAGCAGGCCTCTGCAGGACGATGATGGATGAGGCCGAGGGGACGAGAAGAGGGAGGAGTCACAGGGGGGGGAGAGACACGAGTGAATAAAACAACAACGACAAGAAAATGACAATGACGAGAAAATGCAGAAAAGCGGGATATAAAAGACGACACGGTGAAACATGACAAGACCTTGATCGGATGTGTGGGATGGGGGTTGGTGCGGCCTTATTGGTGGAGGCTGCATTGTGTTGTCTGTATGAAGTCATTCATTACAAAGTCAGGCTGGCGGACCTCAGGGTCGATTTGGGACCCAAATGGAGACTCCAATTAAGAGATTAAGATCAGATCGTTGTGCTAAAAGTGGACGGATTAATTGAAAATTCCACGTGTGTGGAAGGTAGAGGGGGGGGGAGAAGGTTAATTTGTGTAGATAAAGACGTGAAGACAAATGAGCACAAGCGAGCGTTGATGCACATGAGTGTGCCGATGTTGATGGAGGAAGGCGTGGTCGTTGTGTTTGCTTTGTGTTGTCTTCGTCATGTGGTCACATGGTTGTGTTTAGGTGTCTGGTGACGATGCGCTGGCAGTTATTAACATTTCTAGTATGACAGTGTTAATTTAAAAGGTCAAAAATAAAAAGCTCAAATTATAAAAATCTCTGGTCTCTCTCTGGTGTCATCTAGACATGTTGATGGGTTGTGTTTTGTCTGCCCAGGTTTTGAGATTCCTGCAGCCACCCTGTTTAAAAAAGATTTAAATTTACCCTTTAAAAAAACGCTAAAACTTCACATAATTCAAACTGTTCAACAGTTTTTAAAAGGGACTCTTCTACGGTACAAAATAGTTGCCATGAAAGCAGGAACACTGCCATGGTATCTATTTAAATGGAACAGCACTGCAAACAAAAGTCTGTTGTGGCAGCAGATATATCTGAGAAAGATATCTCTTATCTCGCCAAATAAGATCAAAACTATCTACATAAGCAGATACTAGAACCGGTAAACAAATATAGTTAAAAGAATGTTGGTGAAGCAACCTAAAGACATACTGTATGTCATCTAGGTGGTCGGGGGGTTGTTGTTGATCACTCACTCTAGACTGAACACGTGCGAACGTTCCAATGAGGAATCGGCCCTCCCTATTGGCTCTATCCTTTCGATCCTCCTTTCCTGTCTCCTTCGCTCTTCTTCCTCCTCCTCCACCTACACAGAAAGAAAAAGAAGGAAAAAAAGACAGGATAAATCATTAAAAGACTGCTCCGGCAAAGTAAAAGACTCACACTCTCAATGTCATTATTTCTAGCAGCGCTTGCATCTCCCTCTCCCCTGCCTGTAGCTCTCCTCTGGCTTTTAATCCAATTACCTGCAGGAACAAGTAACAGCCTCAATTCTAAATCAAAAGAGACTTTCTGCCGAGCACAGACGGCGGCACCGGTGCCGCCACGGAAACAACCTTCCCCGGCCAAAAAACTTCAGCGACTGTAGTGACAAAGTGGCCCTGATCGATTGCTCCCACTCAATCGATCAGGTCTGGCCCGGGGCGTGGCACCTGCTGCCAGGTTGTTTTTTTTTGCAGTGATGCGATCAGGTCTAGAGTGAAGGAAAGTGGTCGACTGTCATTTGTTTCTCTCGTGCTCTTTCATTTCATTTACTCATCTTCCTTCAGGGCCATTAGGCAGCGGAGGGCCGGGAGGCGGTGGCTTTTACAGGCCGGCCAGACGTCTGAGGACTTAACTAGGCTCTGGAAAGGAGAGCAGCCTCATTGCTCTCCTTTATGGGTTATAAAATCCTTATCTGAGCTCTCTTCATCGGGACGGTACAGATTGAGCAAGGCACTCACATGCAGCGCTGACATGCTGCATGTGGAATGAGAGGGAGACGTAACTAATCCAATTCCAAGTAATCATGTGTTGAAGGTTAGCTATACAGGAGGAGCTCGGGAGGTTCATCAACACGTGAGCATCAACATTTCAAATTGAAAAAGACAAGAAATTTCACTTTTTGCTTCCAGTCCTGTTAGTAACTTCTACTGCTTGTGTGTGTGTGTGTGTGTGTGTGTGTGTGTGTCAGCCCCCAGACGGGAGGGTCTGCTGAAAACGCTTTGTTAGCCACCACTATTCCCCCGCCCCTCGCCCCTCACCTTCCTCTATCTCTCTCTTTTGCTGAAATGTCAAGCACATCCAAATAGGTCTCGTGCCATCCTGGTTTGGTTATGGAAATGGATTCAACCTCCTTTCAGAGCCCGGGATATCTTTGGCGACATGTGGGGGGCGTGATACAGAGGGACTCTCTCTCCCCTCTATTTATTTTTAAGAGTGTGGCCATGAAATACTCATCAGCAGTCTACCTTAAGAGACCTCGACTCAGCCCGCCTGTCTGTTTCCCCTCTCTAACCGTTCGGTATGAAAATGAGCCAGTCAATCAGTCAGCCCTGCCTTTAATTACGTGTCAGCTGAGTTCCCAGGGGCCTCGCCGGGCCCGTTATTCACAAAGTCTTCGATAAACCCCCCCCCCCCCCCCTCCCGCAGGTAGGTTGGCTCGATTTTTTGTATGCATATATAAGGACCTGACCACCTGCGGGAGTCCATGAATAAAGACGGGAGGGCGTAGAATGGAGAAGGCAGGTGAAATTGGACAAGAATACATTTCAGACCGTATGCCGTGAACCGGGATTGTCAGAAACTGTGGTATGAAAAGGAATATGTTGACTTTATATAATGCTCAGCAAGAAAATGAAGGCAGCGACGGTGCTCGACGTCTTTGTCTCATTAGACCACAGAGTGATCTGAGAGGGAGAGCTGAAAATATAGTGACGTGTAATTAACTTCAGCAGCTCGCAGCAACAATCTCCTGTCCGTTCATTTGTAAATGGAAAGTGGCCGTGGGTTCCCTCTTAGCATCCTTCTGCTGGAATACAAGGGAAACTAGACACGTGTCATGTGATGGAACAAAGAGGAGGTAAAGAATGAGGAAAGAGTATTACCGTCAGAGATTCTTCACCTTGCGCTAGGCCGAAAGCACAGTGCGAGCGGTTTGTGAGCGGTGTGAATGTGACAGGTAAAATGAGTAGAGAGTAGCTCTGGAGCACGGTGATATTTCTATTCAGCTATATCCCGGAGGATTGGTGTAGAAAAAACTAAAAAAGGAACGGTGAAAATGACACCAAAGGAAAGAGGAGCTAAAGGAAAGACATTTCAGGGAGAGGGAGCAAAACCCGAGTAAAGCGTCAGTGGAGGAGGGAACACGAGTTGTGAAGGAGAGTAATGGGTTTGACAGCTTTGTTAAAAGTGGGGTGAATCTGCAAACAGGGTGAGATCTTCACTTGTTTCGAGAACTTGCGGAGTGCAGCGATCCGCCTCACACGCTCCCCGGATTTCAGATATTGACTTTCCTCTGCGAGGACATCTGTGGAACAATAGCACGATACTTCAGATATGAAAGTGGAATCATTTCGCTGCATCGGCAGGACGGTAATGTTTAGCACCTCTAGAGTGAAGCGAACAGCCATAATATCCAGCACGAACAAATAACACACCCGTTCTACTCCACTGCTTTTGTGAGTGCCCGTGTATTGAGAGCACATTTTCACTCTCATATTTAAACGACACGCTTCAACTGCCAGTAAATGTCCGCCATAAACACAAACGCATGATTGACACCTGACCCTGGATTCAAAACGCAGTGGCCACGGTGGTTCATTAGAGTCAACAACGGGGCTATCCAAGCAGCAAGGGCACAGCCTCCTCATTAGAGACGCTGGACTATACGACTGAGCTCGAACAGACAAACGCATAAGGCTGAACATGATAAATAATGACTTGTTAAGACTGACATTTCAGACAGTGAGGACCTCTGTGGCGGCTAATAGCTGAGTCTGAATTGCAGGGGTCAGCGTCTCCTTGTGACCAGAGCCAGCAGGAGAAGCCATCTCCTTTCATATTCACTGTGCCAGCCCACTTATTGTCTCTCCTCGTGTCAGTGGCAAAGCACTGAGTGACAGCAGAGGAGAGGCACGGGCTAGATATACATCCATCTCTCTCTGCCCCTCTCTCTCTCTCTCTCTC
>NW_022280093.1:1080789-1090332 GCF_004355925.1 Anarrhichthys ocellatus
AAAAAATCCACCAGCCTCTTTAACATTGAAGGAAAGCAAAAAGCAAGGGTTGGAGGCTTGGCCATCGGACAGCTGCAGCATTAGATTATTGAAACCCATATAAGAGAGAGAGAGAGAGAGAAAGGGAGAGGGAGAGGGAGGGAGAGGGGGAGAGCTGCAAAGTGCAGAGTCTTGTTACCTTCAAATGGACAGACAGGTTAGAATGGTGAGAGGACCAAGGAGAGAGGCGAAGAGTGGAAGGGATGGAGGGAGGGAGGGAGGGAGCAGCTGTCTGCTCAAGAAGGAAACACTGTACAGACACACACACACACACACACACATATATTAAAGCCCACTGCTTGGGGTTTGGGGCAAAGGGTGTGTGTTGAGGGGCTGTCATTCTCCATCAACCGCTGTCCTAAAGGACACCTACTGTGAGTGTGCGCGTGTGTGAGAGTGTGTCATGCCATTAGCCATGGGCGAGTACAACATGTATCTGTTGGGGGAAGTGGGGGGGGGACTCCCTCCCGAGCCAGTCTTTGGCGTCAAGGGCTTTACAAGGACGGGTTCAAAGGTCGCGGCGTGTGGTGTGTTCCTGGCCACCAGCCGTCCTTTAGTGTCTGTGCGACAGCTTCGTGTTGGACGATGCCACGCGTTCTCTTACAACCCGGGGCCCGCCTGTTACCAGCAGAACCATGGAGGCCAAAGAAGTATCTCAAGAAATGAGAACAATGTGGCGTGTCCGCTGAAGGAAACAAATAAAGGAAACAAGCAATTTAACCAGAGCATTTAGCAAAATGGCTGTTAAAATATTTACAAAGACTGCCTTTCCCTCCTGATCCAGCCAGCGAAAAATACAAATTATTAATTGTGCGAGGTGACACACTCCCCTCGTGGAAGCATTAAACAAGCCAAAGGTAACAAATGACGGCAACATGTGAAAATAATCTGTTTTCAGGGAGCAGAGGTGTAGAAAGAAAGCAGCAGAGGCGGAGGCTTTTTCCTCTCCCTCACTAAAGGTTAAGGAGCCATAATTGTACCCTCATTACCTCCAGTTAATGCAGTTTGACTAAACACTGTACAACAGACAAGACCGAAAAAAAGGACTTCACAGTGCCGCCGCATCGCACAATGGCATTGACATACAAAGACAAGCCGCCGGTAATAACTCCTAATTGTCCTATTAAAGTCCCTTTGACCTCACAAAGCAATTACCAATATGTTTCAATCTTAACCGGAGCCAGAGTCATGCTGAATCAATCAGCGGTTAAAATTAGCCTCGCGCCATTGGACGCAAAGATTCTTCACCTGAATCTGACCCCCAGATGATCCCAAGATGGATGCGGTGTGTAGGTTGAGGTGGCCATAGCTGCAACAGAATTGGCCGTACATGGATTATTCTGCACGTTACAGAGGGTCTCTTTTATCCCCTCATGTCCATCTTCTCAGAGGAAACTGCCAAATTCCGCATAAAAATCGCCTGTGTGAGTTGCACCCAACGACCCGGCCCCACCCTTCCCTCCACCCTCCTTAACCCCTCGTTTCCCAAGCAGCCCGTCAGACTCCAACGCCATTAAAACAACCGATACGTCACAATGACTGAGATTATGGGACACTTATTTACATTTATGTTGGGGATGCGGGCGCATCATAAAATGCTGAGTGAAGAGTTAAACTGGTTAGTGGATGATGAAGGGTCATAATGTCCTCCTTCATCCAACCCACAAGTTCCCTAAATGGCACTTAATGCTTGTCAGCAGGGAGGCAAAGACCAGTTCCAGCATACCGTCTTATCTTCTTTATATTGTTATGATCTTATGGATCCCGATGATGTAAGCTAATGGGGATTTCAAGACGCAGCGATGAGGATTCACTTTGTTGATGGGAAGAGAGTCGCACACAGAATATACAGCGTTGTACCTACTGTATCGGGCGCTCTCCCGATGAATGTTTCATTTGTTTGGCAAGCTATTAGCTCCCCGTTGGCCTGGAAATTGCAGATCTGGAAGAAAATCAAAGCCGCGTGACCCCGGTGCCTGCTTTCTCTTGCTTTGTATATGTGTGCGTGAGAGAGACAGAGAGAGAGAGGGGTTACGATACTACGGTCCTGTGTTTGTGTGCCAAGTTGAGAAGCCCAGGTGGCGGCTGTCCTCTGATGAGGACATGTGTTGTCTTTCATATTTCACACGCCTGCACCCACGGGCCCCAGCCTTGTTCAAAGGAGAGCACTGGCATTCAGGATTACATGTACTATTCCTTTTGATGGTGTCGAGAGGGAGTCAAGTTTGAGTTGTTGTGCTAGGTTAGGACGGTGGGGAGTGGGGCTGGGTATCAAGAACCTGCTCCGAGTTGGAACCAAATTTTTGAAGAAACCAGCTTTTATTTTGTATTCCGCTCATCCGTCCTGACAGCAAAGTTTGGACTGACTCAACAGTCCTGACCAATACCTTCATGAATGCAGCCTTTTTGATAGCATTGTTGATAACACCACGAGGCGATATAATCAGCCTCGTGGTTAGCACTATATCGCGTAAATCAGGAAACATTCATCTTGTGGAGGGCAAGCACTTTTTTTTTATTTAAAAAAAGCATGAAATACCACCTCACTTGTGACAAGATTACAGTTTTTACTGTGTAATAAAGGGGGTCTATGTTTTTTAAAAAGAGATACAACAGTTAAGAGCCAGAATTTGATAACAATCCAAATCAATCAATCAATCACAATATCGTGAAAACTAAATGATAACTGGCCCCAGCATATCTCCATTTTCAATTACATATTTTCCTGCCAATGATATGCATGGTATACTGTATTCCCAATTTGCCAAATTTCATAACACCCGCATCCAAGAAGCTATTGTTAATCAACAAAACTCTCCAGCCTTTACGTCTGTCTCTCTTTGTTTTGTTTAGGAAAGACATGGATTCTGGCTCATGAACATTCAGGCTCTGATGTGGCTTTACTTGAAGCAAATTACAGGGACAGACAGGTTCCTAATGCTGTTAAGCAAATTAGATCAGAGATGTGAGGCCGCATTTGTCCACATCAGGACGGAGGGCGGCGAGATGTGGAGGGGTGGGGACGAGAGGCGGACAGTGCCGTCTGGGGTCTGATATTTGGAAAAACAAAGGTCCTCCTCTCTCTGCACTCCACTCCTTCTCCCTATTTGTCTCTCAACTGCAATCTTCATCCCTTCTTTTGTCTCTGCCCCCTCCGACAGTGAGAGACCTGGTCTGTGCCGAATACATCATCTGCTAGCGCCTGTTTCATATCAGGCCTGGACTGATCTATCAATGACACAGCTGCCTTTCCCTTTGCCCACTGTATCGTTAAATTGCACTTTAATTAAATTAGGCCTGCTAATTATGAGGGCTTAAATCAATCACCAGGTCAATAACAAAGGCCCAAAGCGAACGGGGAGGCCCGAGACTTTCTCCAAACCTCATCAATAACACAACGCAACCGGAGCAGACCGCTCCTGTACCGGAGAGCCGGAGGTTGAAACGGGTAGGAAAGACTGCGAATTGAGTTATCGTCACCGGCTTTTGTCCAGAGCACTTCTTACCCGTACAAGCCCTGTGAATAATGTTGTTTGAATACAGTGAAAGTGTTTCAAAGAGTCCCAATGTGCACAGCATTTTGCATGAGAATAGCACTTCAAAGGGGGTGTTTAAAGCAGATTTACAGTTTCTGGTGCATGAAGAAATGGTTCAAAAGGGATGTTATCACCTTCCAGACACCTGGCTTAGGTGAAGGGAGGTGATTCTGAACAGATAATCCTGGGGGTTGAGTGCGCAGCCCAGCTGAGCGGCCGGTCCCATCTGAATCCCGGGTCTTTATCCATGCATTAAAAAGAGCTCTGTGGTGCTTTTCACAGATTAATCATCATTTTGAGCTTATTAAGCAGGAGGACAGTCTGCTTTCCGCTGTTCAGAACGTTTAATCCATCTTTCAAACTGTGAAGGTCAGTGAGCAAAAGTTGCCCCCGTTGAAATAATAGCGGGTGTTTGAATTTCAATGAGAGCACCCGCCGTTCGGATCTGGATCGCAATTAAACACATTTCTTTCTTTTTTTTGTGATTATTTTCGGTAGCCCATTACGTGAGTCAGAATCACACTGACTTATTGAGTCGCGCGGCGGCTGCCAATAAGCTGCACTCTCCGCGCTGCCAAATTGTCATCCGAAAGCATCTGATACAACGGTTACTGTGATGCAAATGTTGTAACGGCGAGTAATAATGGCAGCGTTGGGGAAATAAAATGGAGAGAGCAGCTATTCACACAAGAATCTCATGCATTTTCTATAGGTATGTTTTAACACGCTGCGACCTCAAACTCTGAACACGGAACATGAAGACGGAGGAAATGAAGAATGAGGGTGAACGATGTTGAACTATGAATAATCAAGTGGCAAGTAAAGCTTTGGTACACATTGCGGCGAGTTATTACAGGGGGTGAACGGTCTTCTCCACAGATCAGCTGTTGTTTGCTGCCTTGTTTGAGCAGGTGGGGGGGGGGGGGGGGGGGGGAGAGGGGGCTCATCTGTAGTGTCATGGGAGCAGTGTGGGGCGAGGCGCGGGGTGCTTTCCATTTCGTTTTAATTGGAAGCTGAAATTCTTGGATAAGGGGGAGACAGAAAGCCATTTGGCCGAGTCCCCGCTCTCAGCCAGGGCTAAATGAAGAGGGCTGTGTGGAGATGAGGGGCCTGTGGAGGGCCAGTAATGAAGAGAGGTCCCAAAAGACTCCGGCAGAGCCGCGGTAATCAGGCGGACCCAGGGAGGAGGGGCCCGAGGTGGTGGTGGGTGTCAGGGGGAGGGGGGGAGGGGGGCAATGCTTCAATGGAGGAGGGAGGAGAGAGGAATGAGAGGGAGGTAGGAGAACGGACCTGAGGGGGTCTGAGCTACACAAACAAACGTCAACAGCCTTGTAATTATTCCGATATAAAAAAGTAATTTTTGCGTTTCTGCATACGTCGCGGCTCTGCGCGGGTGTGATTTAAAGAGATATCGATTGATCAAAGGAGCGTGCTAGTTAGAGTTGAAGATAATTGACTTGCTAAATACAACAAGTGATTGCAATCACTGACAGAGATAAGAGCACGGGGAAATCATCAGTGCCACAACAAACAAGACGGATCGGCGCGTGGATAGTCGATATGCAGCATGTAAACACTGCGCACGTGAAGAAACACACCTCAAACCCAGGGCACCCGTAGGCATCCCTACATATCCAGGTATCTGTTGTTGTTTCAACCAATCACATAACAGCAGCAGCAGGAGTCACATCTTCCAGCACATAAACCCCTCCCAACAAGCAAACCAACTGGTGTGGCCCGGCTCCACTGCTTCCTAAATGGAAAAGGCTGTCAGCTGTGGTTCTGGTTGAAATCATGATTACATGTGGGAATATCAGAGTATGTTGTGATGGAGCGCAGCAGGGGTGCTATTCTCCACCAAAGGCTCCCATTGGCCTGACTATAGAGAACATAAAGATGAGAGAATTCCAATGGGAAACTCTGCAGGGAGAATGGCGGCCCATTACGGAGGTGTTCCATGCTACGATGACACCATTAATGCTATCTCGGCTATTCTAAATTCAATGTGGGCATCCAGCCATGCGATAGGGAGGGTTTTAAAGGAATGTAGATGAATTCACGAATAAATAAATACACAAATATATGTAACATTCCTGGCTCATTTCATTTGTGATTCATTTAATTGTGACAATTAAGCATTACATTACATTTATATATTAATCCATTCATGTAATCACATATAGTGGTAGTGATATGTACATGAATGTACTGAACAACACGGCTATTCATTGTTTGATGTGTTTTCAAGTTTCATTTTTGTGAAATTTCTAATGTAGTTTTTTTTAACATGTTGCTGTTGTGTTGCTCGATGCTTTTATGTGAAACTTTTTAATGCTGTCTTGGCCAGGAAAAAGAGATTTTATATCTCAATGGGAATATTCTGGTAAAATAAAGATTCAATTAAATAAAAATAAAAAACAAATAAATCTATAGACACATACGGTATATAGAGTATATAGTTAGTCTCGGCTCTTTAAACCTTTAAGACGTTAAAAGGATACCAGTAGTTTTGCACGTTTTACTGCAGAAGATTATCAAAACTATGTCATAAAAATTAAATAATTAATCTTTCAATGTTTTCAGACATTCCAGATGGTGTCCAATTGTTTCATTTAAGACATGTGGATTAAAACTAGCTTGAGACAGGTAATGTATCACCGGGAAGAAAGTGGCACCATGATGAAAGTTAAGCTACGTTTTTGTGGTAGGCTACTGCAGTCAAGCGTGACATCATTTGTCTTCCGGGCGGTGAATTAATGCCTTGGTGGGATGCTCCAACACCCAAGATTTTAGCTTGAGCTGACAGACATCACACTCCTTCATAAAAGAAGATGCCAGTATTATCCTCATCCTTGTCTTCAATGCTGAAGTCTGAGTTGTCGGAGCTTCCTGTCAGAAGACATCTCTAACTCTGTTCTTTGTACTTCCACCTGCTTTGCACTATGTCCGATGTGATTATCCACGGTACTTAAAGCTAATTTAAAGTCTCAGCAGGTTCATCTTCATACTGTCCTGAAGTGAGAACACCAAAGCATCTGTGCTTCATATTCACTCCTCATACAACGAATGATGAGGTAGATAATGTTCAAGGACAATTTGACGGAGCGTTTGACGTTTGATGGACGCGCATACAAAGTATTCCTCGGTAACATCTTTATCATGATGAGGCATGCGTGACCTTTACAACCATTTCACTGCCATAAATGTTCTGGATACATCCTTTATGTGTTGCTGTCGGATTTTCTTTATCAAATGTGGATATGAAATTGGACAACAATGGTGCACAATGAAGAACGGAGCAATATCTGAATGAATCCGAATAAGACCTCCTGGTGGTGCAGCACAAAGTGGCTGGCTACCATGGCTACATCTGTACGGGATGACCAGAAATGGAGTGATTGGCCCGCCACCATCTGTCCCCTTCTCACCCTCTCTCTTTCAAGGCTCTCTATTCCTCCATCTCCTTGGCTCTGGAAGTGAAACCACCTCATTGCTCTCTGTTCGCATCCAACTGTGACCCCTTTTGTTCTCCGGCCGATGCAAAGGAAACGGGACTCTTTGGCCGAGATGGCGAAGCAGCCCGTCTCCTGGTTCTCCGTGTTTACTGTCGGCCGGGGCCTTATTACATTCCTTCAGCGACTTAAAAGCATTGCCCCCCCCCCCGCCAATGGGACCCATAAAACAGAGCGAAAAGCCTATTGTGACAATGGACCTCATTGTGTTAGAGTGGGCTCATTTGGCACTCTGCGGACAGTGGAAATGTGTGGCATATAAAATTTTTCTTTCAAAAAGCTGTGAGGGAAGAGAGGGTGAGAAAGTAGAGAGAAATCAAATAAATAGCAGTGAATGACTTCGCACTGTGGGAAATCTGGCACTGTCAATCACAGACATCCATCTAGACTCTAGACTCTAGAGCCTCAGTGTCGGGCATAAAAAGAGCTTTTTTAGCCGTAGCTGTTGCAGAATGTACTTTCCTTGGCTTTTTGTATTTGTTTCTCTCTTGTCCTTCGAGTTGGAGTCAGGTTTTTGCTGTTTTTGAATGATCATTTAAGGAAGACTTCTTTTTTGCCCTGGCTGCCAACCAGAGGGGCGTAATTAACTTCACAACAGCAGAATCTTGCATGAATATAGGCCATGCTGCTCCTACAAAAGATGCAGCACTTCCCCTCCAAAGCCTAGTCACTGCACCCCTCTGGAAAGAAAAAAAAAGTAATTGGATTCAACTGAAAATGTAGGAAGATAAGCCCAAAATGATTTCACCTTAAGAAACATTGTGAAGAGTGTGCATCTTCCTCTCCCAGCTTTGTTCTCCACTGCCCACACTGGTTTGGCTCCACGCTGGCGGCCCCCCGTTTTATTCCCTGAAGTCATTATTGTCTTCGGCTAAGGTGCTCCTGCTCCCTGTGATTTGTGGGTAATGAGCTGGCACCCCCCTGCCAGTGTTCAATTATTCTCATTGAGAAAGTGATTTCTCACTCCACGGAGCAAATCAGAGGAGGCGAAAGCGCGAACCCTAATCGAGAATTAACGTGTTCACAGCCGGCAGTGCGGGAGAGGGAAAGCCACCCAGATGCTGCGGAGGTGGCGTAGATGAAAAAAGAGGGGATGGAGGAGGGCGGAGGGATACACGAGTGACGGGCAACGAAGGTAAAAATGGTTTTTCACCTGTCGCTGAAAACCCCTGTTTTAGTACGTCTCGTCTTTAGTGTTTTGAAGTGAGAAAAAGAAACTGAACAAAACTTGTCAAAAGAAAGGTGATGTGTTTACAGCTTGAGCGCAGACAGCCTTGCTGAAGGGCTGTTAGCAGTGATGGGCTGGACGTGCAAGAGGGAACGACATCTGAGCAGTAATTAACCACGGACGGAGAGAGAGAGAGAGAGAGAGAGAGATAGAGAGAGAGGGAGAGGGAGAGGAAGCCGAAAGAGGATGAAACGAGCAGACAAGTGCAAACTTTGGAGGGGAAAATGCAGACGAGAGGGAGAGATGAAGAGCACCCATAGCTCAGTGAGTACTAATGACCTGACAGGAGGAGAGGAAGACAGCTTCAGCATGAAGAGGAAGGACACAGACGTGTGCCTTTACGTTTAGAACTAGACATGTCGCTTTGCAGATAAATCAAGATGAAACAAGTGTTTTATTAACAGCTGACTAAGTATTAACTAATGCGACACATTAATCAGATTGCACACTTTTATTGTTGTTGTTGTTGTTTACTTTAATTTCCCATTTGATTTTTCAGAGGCTTTTTTTATTCCATCAGAACTATAATTCTAAAGAAAAAAGCAACAATGTTTTAATTCTCAGGGGGAGGCTATTGCATTTAAATTAGTTACATTTGAAAAGCTTTCGGGGAATATATAAAAATAAAATTGAAAAAACATTGCTGTCAACCTTCCGAAGCCTGAATCAGTCAAACTCTAATCTGAACTGTCTAGGCACACACGCAGCCTGCAGAGCAAGACAGGTTAAACATGTTCAGGCTACAATACAGCTGATAGAGAGGAGCGTTGGCAAAAAAAAAGCCTGCTGCCTCCTCTCCTGTTCAGACGAGATAAGAGAAGAGACATGATTTGCACGATCCCCAATTAAGTAAGGAAGACAAGACCATGAAGAAGAGCAAGAACAAATGAGAGATATCTTGCTCGGAGGTGAAAGAAAAGCCAAACGTGGCACGAAACTTTGTCATGGAACAACAGAGGATGACAGGCTTCTTCTTTCCAAAGAGGCTGATTCCCAATTCTGAGAGGAGCAACATTTTTCTGCTTTTTCTCTCTTACGGTCCCCTGCTGGCGGCCTTTTCACATGCTGTCCTTGGGAAGTATATTTGTCTGCTGTGTTATGTGCTTTGGATTAAGTTGTGAAGGTTTCTCTGAATTGTTAAGCACTTATTTCTATCATTCACATTCTCCGTCGGTCCTGGTGTGTGTGTGTGTGTGTGTGTGTGTGTGTGTGTGTGTGTGTGTGTGTG
>NW_022280093.1:1090342-1106209 GCF_004355925.1 Anarrhichthys ocellatus
GTGTGTGTGTGTGTGTGTGTGTGTGTGTGTGTGTGTGTGTGTGTGTGAAGGTGAGAGGGGAGCCTTGCTGAATGCTAATAGACGCAGAGAGCCGTGTGAGAAAAGCTTCTGGGCAGGAAAGCTGGTGGATGATTAACTGTCTTGTACTCAATATAAATCACACCCACACCCACACACACACGCACGCACACACACATATGTTACGGTTCATGGCGATTATCACTGCCATTTATTTTCGAACAAAGATGTTAAGTTAATAATGAGACGTTAAATAGCATTAATTGCTCATTTACAATCTATTTTCCCTGCTGTGGAATGAATCAACTAAATCACACCAACAGTGTGTGTGTGTGTGTGTTTGTTTGTGTGTGTGTGTGCTCACTCCTAAGATAATGTGACTTTGCCCAAATATCAATAGGTGTCCCTACAGTCCATATGCAAACCTACGTCCTGGCACCACCATGAGGTTGACACTTGTGACTTTAGGTGAAACGTTTCAAAACACTCGGATGGATTGTCATGAAATTTGGAACAGAGATTCATACGACCAAACACCTGAAAACATAATGACAATGTCATCCGCCTCAGTTGTACGTTCACATTAGTTTGAGGACCTGAACAGAAAAAAGTGGTACTCTTGGAACAAGAAAAAAAGAGCCCCGAATATCGAGAACGTGGTGTTTAGCGCACAAAACGACAAACAACAAGTTCAGATATCCAACAAAGTTCTGGAAGAACTTAAGAGTTTTTGAGCACAACAGTTACACACTGAAGCAGGAATATGATAAGCAGACTGAATAAGACCCTGTGTGATATCATTGATGCTGTGATATATGATTGAGAGAAAGCTGTCATGTTGCTTGCTTCCAGTGCAGGAAGGTAAGATGTCAAATGCTAAAGTTAACTTCCCAAGCCCACTTAGAGGTTAAAGGAGGAGGTGACCAGAACTAAATGAGGCTTAAAAAGCAGTGCAGGCCTGGGCTCTGGTCTGTCAGGGGTCATGAAGTTCCTGCAGGGGTTCAGTGGCGATGGCTAATTAAGAGAGGAGAGGCCGTTGTGACGCTCCGGGCTACATTGTTCTCATTCAGGTCTCAGGCTGGACTGGAGCGTCCCTGGTGAGCTGCCATTCATTCCACTCATAAACACTCCCAGACGAGGAAACTACGGGCCACCCGTAGACTGCATATAAAAAAAGTGGACGGAGTCACCGTGACGTCACGCCATCTTGGCAACAAGAAGAGACACTAGAGGGCGGAACTAAGTACAACCGAACGCTAAGTACGTTTTTCGGTGACCAAAAAGGTAACAATTCACTTTCATGAAGTGAAACACAATGTGAAAGGGTTAAAGTTGTGAGATGCAAACACGGACAACTCCCAGACGGACAACGCCGTGGTAGAGACCTGCCAATCACAACGTAGCCCCGCCCCCAAGGCATCCCCTGCTTTATGGTCTATTGAACTCTAACTGGGACTGTAAATTACTAAATGAACATCATGCAACTGCCGGCCATTGGAAAAAAATTAAGTTTAAGGCACTTCCGCATTTTCAGATCCGGGGGAGTCCCCCACTTCAAGATGTACAGCTTGTGATTTAGTATCAGACTCTCAAATTCAGTCTATACTTAAGGTAAAGGTAAACTGGGCAGCAATTAGAAAGCTCCTGGTGAGTTCATGCATACGGTGACATGGTCTTCTACAGACAACATGCACAAGGGCTCTCATCTAGTCTTGCAACTTTTTTTTTGAAGCCGGCTGACCTTCCTGTGCGAGTCCCAGGGAGAGTTAAGGGGATAAGGATAAGTCCAAGGTCCTCTCTGCAGGCCCAGGACACTACAACGGGACTGACTGAGCCGCTCTGGAATGTGCGCTGCACTAAACAAAACCCCCGACCAGCTCTTTATCAAACATCAGCCCCGATTTGTCTGAACCCTAATGCACTCACACTGTATCCACCAGATCGCCCTGGAGAGAAGAGAAATGGGTGAGCTGTCCTCTTCCAACCTCACCCGTCCTCTGCGCTCGTCTCTCAGACGGATAGGTAGGAACAGAAAGAGAGACTGTGTCAGGCAGCCATGGGTTTGGGGGTTATTGCTGTGTTTTCTGTCCGCGCTTAACTGCTCTAACATTGCCGGCGGCTCGCCTCGGGGTCTGCATACTGTGTGGGCTTTGCCAACAAGCTAGTCGGGAGAATACACTGAGTTCACTCACCAACTACTGCGCAGGTAATTAAATGAGAACTTAGAGAGCTGACCCACTTCATTCCCCCACTTCAGAGTCTGTTTGCAACTGTATTCAGTGTATTTTTGATGAAACAAGTCAAGCTGGAATCAGTTTCAGGCGTTGTAGCAGAGAGAATCTGCTTACAGGTCAAATGGCACTCAGGTTGACAAATACTGGAATTACTCCTTCAAGCAAATTTCTCAAAAGGATTTGCAAATTTTACACTTTGAGAAAAACAACATTTGATTCATATTCATGCATTCATTCACTGTGCTTTATTTTGTATACACTTTAAATGTGCAGAAATAAAGCCGCATTGTTGTAAAACAACTGTTGGCTTCTAACTGAAGTGAGAGAGCCCCCCCCCCCAAAAAAAAAGGTGAGAAAAAAACGTTTTGGAGAGGAATCAGTTCACAAATGTGTTTGTTGGGTGAGAATAAAATATAAAAGGTGTGTTCGCACTGCTCCTCTTATTCCGGCTTGAAGTTGAACAAACTCATTTTGTTTAAACATGTTGGCTCGATGATTTAGCCGCGGCACATCGCCACTTTGGTTCCCTTTTAGAACTCGCCAGACAAGGTGTCTCATTTTGACAATAGAGAGAGGGAGGCACTTCCCACAGTTGGAGGCTCGATCAAAGATGTCTGATCTGAGCTGCTTCCACTCAGACATGTTTTGGACTCTGTTATGTAATGCTTTAGTTATAGCTTTCTCGCTTTCTCTTTCATGTTGTTATGGGCATGACTGTTTGAAACTGATTTTCAAAGCAGGAGCAGTAAGCCAACAAATAACAAATCAATTTATCTTGGTTTGAAAACGTTCTATAAATAACACACCATAAGCAGTATTCGTGATACAAATGTCTCTCTGTTTCTAAAAGCCTTCAACTTTGAACTTCTTGGGTTTACTTCAAACGTCTCCATCTCCCTCCATGTGAGCCATTGTGATTGGGTTAAATCCCTCTGTGACTGACAGCTGGTGTCATTCCTGCCTCTGGTACAGCTCATGATAATGGCCTCCGGTCCCTCATCAAGGCTGCAAAATAATACAGTGGAGAGGCACTCAGCCAGATCCGAATGTGTGTAAGCGTAAGTGTGTGTGTGTACGTGTGATGCTGAGCTGGAGGGCCCATTAACATTCATCAGTGGGATAATAGACCAACGTTAATGTCAGCTGTTTATATAAAGAATAACTCATAAGGCCTTGGCGTATATGGGCTGATAGAGCGGGCTCTTCTCCACGCCACATTTGTCAGGCGGTGTGTGTGTGTGCGTGTGTGCGTGCGTGTGTGTGTGTGGAAGGGTGGCGAGGGACTGAACGGCTGGAGCTCCCAAAGTCTCAGATGGAATTGTTTGCCACTAAAGTGAATTTATTGACTGCTTAGATAAACATACTGTAAGACAAGTGAGGCGTGCTTTCCAGATATAACTAGAGCGGCGAGACAGCCTTGTGATCAGTGTTGTACGCTGAATGAACATTTGGACAAAAAAAACACGAACACATACCACTGCATTGTAAAGAGACACCGAACTCGTTATTAAATCCAGGAAATCGTCTCGTTATCAAGATTAATCACAGGTTCCAGGTTTAACGGGGGATTAACTAAATCAGCCACAATACTGCCCCCATCTATATTCAAGTTATGTAATGTCAAATAAAATGCTGACGGAAGCAACACAAAGCTTCAAATCCCTCACTGAGTTTGTCACGTCTGTGGTGCTCGTGGTGACGACGGAATCACAGCTTGTACAGTCGATTCAACAACCACTTTGGTATGTTAAGCACAGAAGCCAATGTGTCATTTTCAGTTGGCCTGACTTCACATTCCTAATTTATAGCACGGGGGGGAGGCCTGCTTAAATATGAATGGTGAAGTGAAGCACTTTAAGAGTCACAACAGAGCTGCTTCGCCTACATCCGCCATTAAAGGGAGAAGATGTAGGAAGAAGTGCTTAAAAAACTTAAGGTACAGTATGACTCAGGGAGGGAGGGTGTGTGTGCATGGAGCTAAGAAAAGATGCTGCAGGAGCATGATGCACACACACACACACATTATATACAAAGTAAAGAATGCGTCAGATGGTTCAGAGAACAAACAGAAATGAGTGCGATGCCCTCTCTTAGTTGTCTTTGTTTTTGCTTTAATCTTTTCTCATAAAGCAGAACAATAAAGTACAAGAGAAATATAATCCATAATAAACAAACAACTTCTAATTGGTGAGATTTTCCTAAATACATGGTGTGTGTGTGTGTGTGTGTGTGTGTGTACTCTCATTATCTCCGCCAGCGCTCTAGCACTGATCACAATTCTTTTTAATTAACCCACGGCGTGTATTTTTATCTTCCGATGCGATGCTGCTGCGCTGGCCCGCCCGTCAGACAGACAAAGAAGACAAAGTATCAAACAGTTACGTGTGGGAGGGAAAGGCAGCGATCAAGCCGGAGATACAGTGACAGAGAAGGAAAGAAACAACCGGGCAACGCCGCGCCTCTTTGAAGCCGTCACCGTGTCACCTCTAATGAGCGGATTTGTGTTTTGTGAATCATCTTAAATCGTACAGCTGTCAGATTACAAAGACTCAGGTAGCACTGAGAATTAGCTATCGGGTGGATGCTTAGACTGGCACTGTGGCACTCCTGCTGTTATTCATCAAATGTTCCAATGTTTACACTGTACTGCTGTTGGTAGGCCTCCTGCTCTGAAAAAATAATCTTATATTTCACGAGACATTGATTTATATGTATTAACCTGGAAACATTACAGTAATCTTGGATTTAGGTATCTCATTTTAGAACAAATAAGTAAGAAGTGTGTGTGTTTTCGTGGTATGGCTAGACTTCCTCTTTGAGCAATACTGCAGCAGCTTCAGCCAGACAAAACACACAGTGCACTAAAATAGCTTCCTTTTTTCACAACATTGCTTTGTCCTGACAGACTGTCTAGCCAGAGACAAACACTGTAAGAGAGCTCTGCAGAGTGAAAACACTTTATTTTTGCCTCGGTAACAATGGCACACAACCTTGGCCAGGTTGATTTCCTAGGTTGAGACCAGAGAGAGAAACTCAAACAGACCACCCAGAAACTCAAAGCCCAGACATTCAGGTGAGAAACCCTGGCAAGCTGAACGGAATACCACACAGGCAGCTAGCATGTCCATCAACTCCTTTATTACATGTGCATTAGCTTCTCTATTCTTTCCATATCACTATGTTTCACACCCTTTTCTCTGCTCTTTTCTCATCCTTTAACTGGAAGGGCGGGATCGATTAAACACCTCCTACATAGGTCAGAGCAGGTAGCCGAGGCAGAGGCTGACACACGAGCTGGGAGACCTCCTCATCACGTCGAGCTCGGCGTGTCCGACACCTCCCAAGGTCATTTCTGCTCTCCCGGGCAGAGAGCCTCTTGTCACTTTTAATAACTTTTAAAAGGGAAGATTTTTCCTCTCCTCTGACAGGCCACGGGAGTAGCGGGACCAGTCGCAGAGTGAGACGATCACAAAGTGGCGGCGGAGCGGGGAAAGGTGTGAAGTGAGGAGACAAGCCTGCAGTGACTCACAATGTGCGCTGTTACTTTATGAAAAGTAGCGCCACATGGAGCAGGAGTATGAAACCTGATGTCAGTCACCGTTTCTGTTTTCTCGTTGGCTTGGGCAAGTGAGCAGTCAGTGGGGATGAAAGCACCTCGCTGTTATCTGTCACTACTGCGCTTACAACCGCTGTAACGTGGCAGGGTACGATGCATTGTGACACAGTGCTGCCTTTTGTAGCCATGCCGAAGAACTAAGTCCACCGTTGCTACTTTAAGGTGCTCTGGATTTACGTCTCAGCCAAATAGCATATATGTTATTCAGTATGTTACTGTCACTCAGTGGGGAATATTATTAGACAGGGCTGCTAAGTGGGCGCGTAAAATGCAGATAATAACACCTGCCAGAAATGTTGTGACAGTATGTATGATCCAATTCTATCTCTTCAGATTATAAGGCCTCAACTCAGGGTGTTTTCCAAGTACCGAACCAATACCAGTGTTCTCTTTCTCCCAAATGTCAAGTCGGTATACTCTTCATCGCTCTTCATGATCAATCTTATGTAAGGTGACGTGAGGCCAGGGATTGCTGTGACACTTCAAACTGTTCTTAACATGCCTGCCTGTATGTAAACTGTATTTAATGTGGATGTGGAAATGCTAACGCTTATGTTTTCCCATCTTTAAAACGAAATAAATCGCTCTGTTTTTTTGTGTTCAGTTCAACCTCCATACCTGTTCCTGTCTGTCCAGCCATTGGTCCACCATTGGATGGTTGGCACTCAGGGACGATCGAGTAATTTCTCTCTGGAACTGAGCGGTCCAGCCACTCGCGTCACGAGGAAGACTCCGATAGGCGTGGCCTCCTCTACCCTGCAGAGGAACAGAAGGAGGCGGAGAGCTCAACATCGTTGCACGAGCATCACTTCCATTCTCCATGTTGTCTGCGTTTGAACGGACAGATTTGTGGGTTGGTGCTATCTATAGCAGCTGGGTGACAGACATCTAGCGGTGGATGTCAGTTAGTATATCTTGGACCCGCGCCACAGACCGGTGTTGTGTTGTTCATTCTGGTCTCACTCCCTTCAACCCTCACCCCTAACCCTTCCCCACCGCTAAACCCGAGCCGCTGCTTAGAGGCCTATTGCAATAAGACAGCCGCAGCTAAGCTCTTCCATGACACCTTCCAAAATAACACTACCAAGGTAATGTCGAACACCGGCAGACTTCAGCAGACTTATTACAATGGCCAAGAGCACAACAAACACACTGAATTACATTCCAGACATGCTAGCCCCGGCATTGAATTATCGGCAATTGAAGGTCGCGGTAGCTGAAGCTATTTGAATAAAGATGAAAGCAAATGAATATTAAAAGACACGGCGGAGACAAGGATTCACCAAGGTACACAAACAGAATGAGAATGATTAAAGGTCTGATGAGTTACGAAACGGCAGCTAAAGAGCGAGACGGGCAGAAACAGAAGTTTGGCTTTCTTTAATGAGACACATCACACAACAGAAGAACACAGACAGAAGTTTAAAAAGAAAATCTCCCAAGTGGCACGTTGCCGAATGAGAGGGAGGATGACAGACAGCCGAAAGGACGAACAAAGGCACATGAAAACAAGTTGTGTTCGGCGAGGGATAAAACAGCAGCAAACAATGCAAGGAAAAGAGAGAGAGAGAGAGAGAGAGAGAGAGAGAGAGAGAGAGAGAGAGAACAGGGGAGAGATCTGATCCCCTGCATGCTAAGAGGCCATGTGTGTTTTAGTGCAGTTGAATGTGATGTGACGGGGCCTGAGGAAGCACAGCAGACGTGTGGGCTCTGCTGAGACGGCCCCCTGATAGCCATCGTGGCCTCGGCCCCCCCGACACGCAACACAAAGGATCCCTCTCCAAAAACGTTTACGACGCACATCGTAAAATGCGGAGAAAAACCAAGATACCAGAGAGGTAGCAGTAAATCAACAGGCCCGTATCTACTCCCTAATCCCTTTATTTGACTGTGCTAAGCGTGGCGAACACGAGGCATTGGAAAGCCATCGGGAGACGTGATGAGTTTACAGTGCTACCCGATGACTGAGGACTCCCGTCGGCCTCTATTAGGAAGACTTAGCAGAACCGGGCCCTACTCAGCCATAACTGAACTCACAGGGAATTGAACAGAACATGGCTGGCTGTAGTGTGTAAAGGAAACTACCCCAGACAATGGGGAGACACTACAGTGTATGGCTTGCATCCATCTGGCAAAGCTAATCACTGATGTATGGTTCCCTTTGAGTACAAGGTTTACGCCTAAGACAAAAACATATCAAAGTCAATGCTGACTAATACATTCAACATCTGTTGTTGATTGCATGAAATAGACTAAAATAGACTATATATGTGTGTGTGTGTGTGTGTGTGTGTGTGTTTGAGGACAGCCTGCCAGTGCTAGCTCATTACTTTTCAAACCAGCTGCCAGTGACAGGAAGATCACTTAAATTGATCTAATTTAGATCACCTGCTACAGAACATTCAGTCAAGCTTTATATATTTCTAAAATCTAGTCTTTTAAAGTGTCCTTTTGGAGAAATCCATTGAAAAACAGGAATCACTTTCTCCATGTAATCTGTGGTGTCATGTCACAGTTATCATTGTTATATGATGTGCTTATGTGCAATTGTTTATATTGTTTATAATCTCAAGTTAAATCCGGTTGATCCCTGCTTAAAGCTACCAAACATTAACATCCTGCAGAGGGCACACAAGAGCGGGAAGCCCCGGAGCAAAGAACGCCTATTTACATTCCCGTTCTGTTGCTTTGACATCTTTTCATTATTTCTGAGCTCAAACTGACAAACAAATATTTGAACATATTTTTCTCTGCGTAAGATGTGCCAGAAAAAGAAGCCACCCAGACAAAATGAAAGGCCTAATAACCGTTTCACCTCAACCTCTTTTTCCCCCCCGGCCTCCGCTGGGGAGTGTGCCATTACACTGTGGAGGCTCTGACAACTAAAGTGTCTTTAAATAGGATTATCAGACAATGCTTCCAGACGCACTAATCACGTGGAGGTTTGCTGTGTCACGTTCCAAGCACTCAATCGTCTCCCTTTTTTTTTTTAAACCTCCCCGTTTCATCTCTCTCTCAGCAAGACGTGAAGGTCTGGCAGCACCACGTGGGGTGGGGGGGGGCAGCCATTTCGAGAAGTTAATTGGCTTCCCTTCCCTTTCAGAAGCCGCGGGGGAGGATGTACCTGAGCTACGCTTTTTTTTTTTTGGGATTTATAATCAGAAAGGTGAATTTTTTGTTGTTTTTAAAGACAACAAGGGGTGCTGGCAGAAGGAGCGAGTTTCAGTTGAAGACTATCAATGTCTCTGCTGGATATCTGCAAGCAGGGCAGCACAGGTTTACCTCTTTGATTTGGGGTTCAGAGGAGAGACTGAATGGAAATGAGGGAAGTGAAAAACAGAGCGACTGCTGGAAGTTGAAGGTTTTCAGGGCACAGATCTCTGACATAATTGATGCAGCTCCAGTATTTCTGCAGCTCTGTGGGAAAATAACTTCAGGGCAAGATGCTGTTGGAATTGGTATAAACTAATTGACAGTAATGCGATACAGAATTAATATGACAAAGTTTTTTTACACTTTGTTCGATTCTCGTTAGCATTCATGACATGAATTATTTGAGTTCGTAGTCATTTTGAGGTATAGCAGTCGTAAGTCAAGCTTATGTTTCTGATACCTTTCGTTCCAGGCTGCCGGTGCTCGTGTTTGGTTTGGGGTTTTGCTTTTGGAAGCCAGCAGTAGTGGACCAGCGGGTCGGGTTCTTTCTGGACGGTTCCTCTGGAACAACCGGGACTTCGCCCGGAGGAAGGCCGGCCATGGAGGGATCACTACTGCGACGGACGCGGAGAGGCATGTCTGTGGAAGGAAAAGATATGGGACACAGTGAAAAAAAAAGAGACTTATTAAACCTGCGCTAATCGCATAATGAGCAGATCACTTTACAGCTCAAGTGTTCCAACTGTAGCACATTTCTTCTGTCTGGTAACCAGAGACCCCTACAGCACCTCCTCGACTTCACTATATGTCCGCTGAGACATGGGAAGTGGTGATTATAAATACTTTTCTTTCCATAGAAAGTCTACTCAGCCCAAAGGAAAACATTGTAGAACTCAACTATGGGAGGCTTGGCTTGGCTTCGGTTCTGCAATAGTGACAGACATATACTGCAGATATAGTTTTGGGTGGAAAATTACACAGCTTTAAAAAAAAAAAAAATGGAAATATGAGAGAAAATGATGTACCCCTTTGCTCGGCCTAGCCACCCTAAAAATAACAATTACAACCGTAATTGCAGCAAAATTGCTCACATATCATGATCCGACTCTCAAGATAAGGGTCATTTTACACACCGCACTAATGACTGAAGCTGATTCTGGAAAGTTGCCCGGGATTGAAACCGGGTCTCCCAACCAAAACCACCCCCTGCCATCAAACATCTAGAAGAAACTGCACAGGAAGCGCTGGTCCATGTTACAGCTGCCACATCGACCGAACTGCAACTAAAACCGGGTGTAAAGTTCACGTATTCGATGAGAGCTGCCAGAACAAGTAGAAGGAATGAAGTGTGCTCCAACCGAGACATTCAGGGAGGAATCCTGCTGATGTCTGTTACACTGTAAGTGTATCCGTGAGCCGGGGTATGAATCATCTGGATTTTCCCAGAAAGGCCATATGGATTTGTTTATGACGCTCTAACAGCCTGCGCGCGGCACCCATGATTATGCAAATAGTCGGGTAACCACCTGTCATCCATCGGCGGATCACGGCACAGCGAGCACATGCCGGCGCTAAGCTTCCATCTGATACACCACAGACATGTCTTAGCGGCGGGAGCGGCGCATTCAAATCACGGCTTACGCTGTGCCCGCAACTCGTACGTATTTAATGCCGTGACAAGACTGGGGAGACTTCAATGCGACTGTAATCGTTTGTTGCTCCCCGCCTGCAGGGTAGTAAATGAAGGCAGTATAATTATGTGACTGAATCCCCCAAAATAAAGGTGGGATCAGCGACGTGTTTGTCAGTCGCCTTTATTCTCACACCCTGACTCACGATATTTTGTCTATCAAGAATCCTTTCAAGAAGCCTCTCTTGACCTTCTCCCATGTCCTTCACCTGTGCTTACTCTCACATGATGGAACATCCATTCGACCCCACTCCCACTATCTAATCCTCCTCGACCTGATAATAAGGTGGTCTGTCGTGTTCTCAACAACACTCCGCTTGAAGGTTGCTGGCTGACTCACTGAGAGTCATTCTGGTCCCTCGCTGGCCTGCAGCCTGTTGTTACTGAGTATTTTTCACAGTTTGAACCATGACTGTCATTAAGGGTTATCTATTAACCCTGACTTGTAGCAGTCTGCATAGTTCAAGTACAACAGTGCTTCCACATTCAATGAAGGTGACTGTTTAAGATAGTTTCGTATATATGTATGTGGCCTCAGACACAGCAGCACAATTTAGCGTTTTACAATTTACGCCGAGCTATCAGTGGATGTGCAGGCATTACCTAGCCCTTTATGTAGCAGGATGAAGAGTTTGTGTCCAGTTAGAGATGTACAGTTACTGTTGCCATTTAATTAACTGTAACCATGATCTTAAACTAACCCGAACCAAGTGTTTTGCCTGCCTAACCCTAGCCCGTACCTTAACCATAATGTCCTTGCCATGGCCAGTTTATTACCCTCACCTTAACTTTGCTGTAATTGGAGAAAGCATTGGATGTGAAAATGTTGTCATGGAACGTAATGGGGCACTTGCGGAAATAACTGCTGCTGTCGTTCTTCTTGGGAGGACAGTCTGTGGGACACAGAGCAGAACTCAGCAATCCACTCAGTACTTTCACTACCTTTTACAGTAGTTTAATGGTGACTTAACCACATTATTTGAAATGCTAAATAATATTGCTCGTCATTAAATCTAAGCTGTATGTTATAAAAAGCCTTCTTATTGTTGCCAACTTTACTGCTGGGTTTGACAACGTCTCAGTCTCACTTCCAAAAAGTGCCCCGTATGGCCAACGAGGAAACATTTGCACCGTTATCCTGTTTGAGTTAAAAAGAGCTGTTGTCACAGTGTGTGTGTCCCCCCCCCCCCTCTTCTTCCACTGTGAGCAGAGGGAGTTCTTATGCATATGATATGATGACATCTGGAAACTTCTCGGAACTTTCTCTGCAACCAAAAAGTGGAGCTGAGCGAAACTACTTTTTCTGAGCAACTTGAGTTAATAAAAGTCTATTTCTCATGAGGGACTCATCGCTGCAAGCTCTCATACAGTAACAGGTAGCTTGTAAAACCGCACTTTCAAAGTAGCTTTTCCAACACTCTGTTAAAAGTTTCATCTCCCCCCCCCCTAACCTAACCACTCTGCTGCCTCAGACCATGCCAGAAAAACTCACCAGCAGCTCTTAATGTATTCTGCATTACTCTGTTACAAATGTGTTTCATTTATGTTGGCCCTTGTCTGTAGGATTCCTCAAAGGAGGTTTGAAATTGAGTAAAGAAAAGCACAGCTAGCAGCCAGACGGCCAGTCGCTGTGCGTTTACTCTTAAATTAGGTTGAAGATTCAATAATGGCATTTAATAGACTTTGCCCCCCTGTCGGTAACGGCTGGTTCACATCCAGTTCAGGGCTCTAATGACGTTCACCTCAGACAGCGGGGATAATTAACGTCCAGTATTATCATACATGACAGGCTTAGAGATGACACACACACACATACAGAAAGACAGCGAGTGAGAGGTGGATCCATAGAGACAGGGGGGGGGGAATGGGAATCAAATCAAACAAAGTCCAGGATAAAAAAACGCAGACGCTCGCTAGATTGTTTAAATTTCTACCTGTCTTCTACCTCACAATGAGGCTTTTTTTATTGGACATTTTGAATAAAGCTTTCTGTTTTGCATGTCTGTGTGTGTGTGTGTGTGTGTGGACAGAAGGTTATACAAGACACTTGATGTGGATTAAAAGCCTTGGTGTATTTCCCAGAATACCTCAAGGGCTCAGCTCTTACTGGACGTTTATCTCGGTCTTTTGACAACATGACAGCCTCGATCTCGCTTTATGCCACGCGATTGTTGCCAGATGCTGACACACGAAGATGTCCATTGTGAGGGGACTAAACACTTTATTTGTGTTATTTAATACCATGCTTGTACGGTACCAAACATTCACACATAATAAGTATATTGAATTCAAATGCAGCAGATAAAGACGGAAGCATTAACAATAACCAGAGGAGCATATTCCCATATAGTGAGTCTTCATTAAAATCCTCACAGATTAACATATGATAAATAAGAGAGCTGTGTGTGTGCTTGTTTCTGTTTAGAAGGTCACAATATGAAGATTCTCTCCCCTCCCCGGTCTCCCTGACCAATTTTCCTCTACTTAATTTGTGATGGGATTATCCCGGCAGTCCGAAGGGCTTGGTTGGTCCCACGTTTAATAACCAGCGCCGCCACTTCAGACCGAGCCAGCCATCGATCCAGGCTGCAGAGGGAGCGAGACCGTTGGAGGGATGGAGGGAGGGTGATGGCTAATAAAATGAGGCCCTAATCCAGCCCCTGTAGTGAGGGATTATGGCCAGGGTGCAGGGTCATAGAGATGTACACACACACACACACACCACAGGGAGAGGTCGGCCTCTCCAGGGGCTATTACCTCGTATTGCTTTGTCCTTTATTTATCTTTCACTCTCACCTTGTTTGCGCGACAAATATATTAGCTGGAATGAATCACCGTGGATAAAAGCACTGAGCGCTAAAGTCAATATTAAAGTCATTTAGTTTGAAGAAGCTGTACTCAACTCCATTCCGGACCCAACTAGTTTTCAGCTACAGCTACAGATTTTTACTGGTTTCATGGCTGCAGGATCCTGCAACACAGGAATGGGAACATTTCACATCAGTCTGTAACCATCACCGTGCAAAAGCGGGATTGAATAGGCGCTGTATTATTTATTTACACAATATTATCATAAGTGTACTATCAAAATAAAGCCATAAATGAATGAAATGCGTTGGCTCACACCTCACAGCAAGAGGGGCCCGGGTTTGATCCCCGATCCCGGGTGGTCCTTCTATGTGGAGTTTGCATGTTCTCCCTGTTGCAGTGTGGGTTCCCTCCGGGTTCTCGGGCTTCCTCCCACAGTCCAAAGACATGCAGCTCAGGTTATTTGGAGACTCGAAATTGCCCGTAGGTGTGAATGTGAGCGTGAGTCTGGCTCCAGCACCCTGCGACCCTGAACAGGGTAAGTGGTTTGGATAATGAATGAATGAAATGTTTTAGAACAATATACTGGACTCAGTATTGGGATGTTTCACTGAACTTTAAAAGAAGCTGCTTGGTGTTTACTCGTCCACTGATAAACTCACACCGAATTAAAAACTCTCCTCTTTGTAGTCATCTCTCTAGTCGCTCATAAACAACACCGAGCTGCAGTACGGTGACATCTACCTCACTACGCTTTCACACGTTTCCCTCAAGTGGCTCTAATAACATAGCCAAATCAACTTCCTACTGTGTGGTGGAAGAGATGGGGGTCAGCGCTAATGTATTAGCTGTGGAAGCTTCCAATCATTGAGATGGCATTAAAGTAAAGGCAGAGGGTCCTTTACTGTACCTGGAGAGGAAGGAGCGGCCCTTCCTCCTGACTGGCTGCCAACTCAAGGTAATGGAGCTAATGACTCAGCACACTGATAAGGTTACAGAGAGGACACGCCGAGACTGGACTGTGTGTGTGTGTGTGCGTGTGTGTTCTCTCCTATTTCTATTTTTATGGTTACCAAATTACCTCACAGAGATATAAAGGTGTAGAAGAGTATGCTAATCCTTCCTCCACACACAAAAACCTTAGTAGTGAAGAATTCGGTGTTGCCTTGACACTTACGTTTCCTCGACTGGAACACCATTTGCTCCAATATCACTGATTCCATCGACACCCGCTGTTCCTTCACTAATCTCTATGGTTTGAAACTTTTGAGCAGGTGTTTGTCACTAGCTGTCAAAATGGAAAACACCTGCTATTGCACACACTCTTTGGGGTTTGACACAGAAAGCAGTGAAACATCCCTTTGTTTTCCTATGTGCCTCCATGAGGATTCACCCTTTAATCAGAATATGAGAGGCGGGCTCTGTACACTTATACATTATGGAGGATAACCTCTGAAGTGAACGTCACAGATGCTAGAATGCACCCTCGAATGGTATTTTCCTACCGAGTGAGAGGTTATGGAATAAATAAAGCAGGTCTACAATAGTATTTAAATATAAAGTTGGAATAGAGGCAGTATCAGCCGAGCAGGGATGAAGGCTGTCTGGTGGGTGAACTGGGTATTTTCCTCTTGAGACCCTCTGGCCCAGGCGTACGCTGAGTCCATGCTTTCACAGCGAGCTGATTTAAATATAAATGCCAAGCAACCGGGGCTTCATGAAATGTCTAAAAGCTGTGTTTTTTTTTTTCCCTGGGCTACTTTGAATACCTCAAGCCTGGGCCAGTTCAATGTCTGAATAAATTATGGCACTGAGCCATTTTAACTCTCTTCTCCAACCACTGACTACATATTGATGTCCCTTGTGTGCGGCGCATGGGGATTTCCACTGAATACACCCTGACCTGAATCATCCAAAAAAAAATCTTTTTTTGGGGATGGGGGGGGGGGGGAAGACAGTTGGTTGCAGTGGTGGGAACCGGGACTGTGCAGGAGGAGATGAAAAATGTAGAAGACTTTAAATAGGACGCTGGTCAGCCGAAGGCCAGACGGGGTCAGGAGCACCACTCGGAGTGCTTCTGTGGAGTGTTTAGCAAACCTCTAATCTGATGCCACGTCAGAGACTGAGAGGAGGCAAACTTTGAATAAACATCAACTGTTGACCTTTACCAAGAGCAAGAGATGAAATCCAATAGATGGATGGATGGAAAAGCACTTTAAGGCAAAGGGGCAGTTATGAAAACAAAAGCCCTACTTGGCTTTAGAGTTAAGTGCCCAACAATCTATACAGTGTGTGTGTGTGTGTGTGTGTGTGTGTGTGTGTGTGTGTGTGTGTGTGTGTGTGTGTGT
>NW_022280093.1:1106219-1130391 GCF_004355925.1 Anarrhichthys ocellatus
TGTGTGTGTGTGTGTGTGTGTGTGTGTGTGTGTGTGTGTGTGTGTGTCTGTGTCTTTTATGCATATGTTTTATACATTTTCTACATTTTTTTTAAAGCAAACCGCTTTAAAATGCTAATAATCTGTATTGGGGAAAAGAAAAAGTCCATCATTCAGTATATTTAGGTTGTGAAAAATCCAGTTGAATGTTGCTAGTTTCACCACTTTCTATGCACGCACCCCAATGCACCACTCAGCTGGTTCATGCCCAAAAAGGACATGTTTGTAGATAAATCCAAACAAGCCGTGGCTTTGTCCTCCGTGCTGTTTACAGGTTCTAAAGGTGAAGTTCTTCACACAGCAGCCTCCTGTTGCAGACTGGCCTAAAATATCACTTGCCTGGCAGCGTAGCCTCTGTAGGAAAGCCCCTCCACTTCTTTGGATGGTTGATAGAACTAATACATCTTTGTGCCATAACTCTATAGCGCGGTCGTCTCTTCAAAATGAGCAGTTTAAGACTGAGCCTCTGCACAGTCACAGCGATCTCTTCAATCTTCTTCTGCCACGTTCGACATCGACTGTAAAGCTGAAGGGACTCACAATGGCACCGGGGATGTGGTCAAAAATATAACATTACTTTTGTCCTGAAAAACACTTGTCACTAATTTAGGTGTCATAATGTTAACTGTGATTATTTGACCATTAAATAGGGATTTTGGAAGTTCTACTCAGTTTGGAATCAGTCCCCTTCTCAATGACAAACTTCATATGTCAATCACATTTCTTTAGGTTTTGGGTACGATGTCCCATCACAGTCCCCGAGTAAAAACACTAGAGAGCTGCATTCACACAGGGCTGCTGAGACAACTGTCCTGCTTTCCCTTTAAGCAAGCAATATAGAGAGAAAGAGACTGATGCTCTTCTCCTGACAGAAAGACAATACAGACTATTTACTGGAGAGAAAAAGGAGAGGATGTCAGAAGTCCTCAGAGATGAGGTCTCCAGCAGCAGACACTTCAATGTATGTGTGTGTGTGTGTTTATGTGCTGTTTCCCCAGACAATGAAGATCTCAGAGAGGAGGGGAGGCCTGGAGTTCACTCCCCAAATCAAACCTGACTCATCTAGGTCGAAGCTCTACTCATGCTGAAACCCCAGAGTGTTTGCATGCGCCGCACAAACAAATGAGTGCAAACACATGCACGTGAGCGTGTTCATGCCTTTGTGTGTACATGCTTCCTAAGTCTCTAATTTCTCTGGGTCTGCTGTATGTGCCAGGCAGCAACCCAGTTCTGAAAAGTGAAGCCAATGCAGAAGTGTCTTGAACTTGCATTCTTTCTACTGGCCATTAGGGGGCGAAAATAAGTCAGATTGTATAGAAGTTTATGAGAAAATGACCATAGTTCTCTCTTGTTTATTCCCTCAGTAAAGATTGTAATCATAAGTTTATGTTTTCAATCTCTAGTTTCAAGTCTTCTTCAATACAACATGATGTTTGTTTAGTAAATTATAGTCCATTTACAGTCAAATAGACCATAAAGCAGGGAATGCTTTAGGATGCATTCCAAATATGGTCACTTCAGTTCACTGGATGCAAAAAAGATGTCCTGAACGCCAAACTCAAGGTTTCAAAAAACGGCAACCCACAAACCAATGAAGTCACGACTACACGTCCACCTTTTATATACAGTCTTTGGTGTATACATTAAGATTTTTCCATTCACTGTATTTTGCAAAAGTAGCATAATGAGTTCCTTAGTTTGCTATTTCATAGAGCCATATCCATTCCCTGAAAATAAAAGAATGGGATCAGCAGCCTGATTACAACGGCCCCAGCTCTAACCTGACTCAGACCAGACTCAGGGAGACAGGGAGACTCCCCTCCACACCCAGGCCCCTCGGGGAATTGCTAATCAGCAAAGCAAACAACCCTCAGCGGGTCCCAGAAACAGGTCCGCAGCAGCACCTTCCGTGTAAACACCATTTTGTGTGTTTCTCCATTAAGGCCGGTCCGGAGGTACAGGCTCTCGGAGAAAGGAGGCCATAAATCTCACTCAGCCTGATATGTGGCCAAGTCGCTCATGATTAAAAACACCACTCTGAAAATGTCATGAGCCAGCCAGCGAGGGAAGCTGGAGGCACGGCCGAGGCGACCAAGCTTGATACATTTTAGGATTCGGTTTGGTTGGCCGAACAAGGTTGGACTCCGACAGGAAATACTCCACAGAGGCATCACCACTCACAATGGACCGTTTTTTTTTCTTCTTTTCTTAAAAGGATTGAAATCGATGCAGCAGAACCAGAGATAGAGTCGCAGATTCTTCTTCCCACAAATTTGGTTGGATATTTGCATGTGTTTTGTTGGTAGCCGCTAATGTTGTCGTTTTTTTCATAAAAAAAACAATGAATTTGCTATTTTGGTATAAATGTGAAAACATGTACTCATGCAGGCAGCTGATATAATCCCATTTATTACAGGTGCAATGTATAGCATGTAAACACCAATTTATAATAATTACAGTAATTATGAGACATTCCTGAGAAGACCAACAGCTTACATCAGCCTCTACACTTGATTTTCCACAGTGGGCAAAACGTGTGTTTGCAGAGAAAGATGCTGGATCACTTCATGGCACAAAGACTTTGCTTCTTCTGCGTCTAAAAGCCTAAATTGTCACAGATTTAATTGTCACAGCCGATGTGTGAGAGGAAACTGGAGGCTGATGAGTGAGTGAATGGATTCCGGTTTCTGGCAGGTCAGACGGCATCTGACGCATGGAACTCATTCACACGGCCGATTCCAGACAGCACGTACACAAAATCCATATCGCAAACATTTCAGCCACGAGAATAACTTCTTCCTCTGCTCTGAACACAAACACACTCGCTTCAGCTGCTCGGTTCAGCTAAAGACTGTCGAACACAAACTTCCGCCAGACTCCACGACTTTTTTGGGACGCTTTCATGATTTATTGGGAGGAAACAGAAAAAGTTGTTTGGTGTGTGAGATGAGAGGAGTGCTGCGGGAGGAGCGATATGGGCACTGGTGCTGGGGGCCCGTGTCGTTCAATGGACGGGGACGTTTCTGGTTAGACGCTGCCTGCTGGGAGCCTGCCGCTGAGCACACATGCTAATCTTGAAACGGCTCGTGCACACAAATCTATTTCAGATACGGCACACGCTCAAGAACAGCATGTATGAGGTCAGAGTGGTTTACATGCAACGAGTCAAAGCATATCAGAGAGGCGCTCTTTCCATAACGCACAGCAGAGTGACAAAAGGCAAAAATAACAGAAGAAAAGCACGATGGGAAGAACTATTATAGTACGGGTTTCGGCTCCAGGATGCTTGGAAACAGATGCTATTGTGATGTGCAGACTGGATATGCGTCGCTCTGATCAGTCACGCAGTGTTATGAAAGCGCATGAGGTTTCATTGAGATTCAAGGCAGGTGATGATGAGACGGCAGCAGGAGTTTCCAAAATCCAACTTTTCCTTAAAGCACCCTTGGTAGGAATAACGCAGTAATTGGACTAGGAGGTGGCATAGTGAGGAGGGAGACTTTTCTTTGGTCTCACTGATAATGTCCAATGAGAAAGTGCTGGTTTAAAATGGAATTATAAATGTGAAACAAATCATTACAACAACAAAAAAAGAGATTGCTTCCCATGTCAGAACAGGAAAGGGGCAACTTTCTTGCTGTTGTGGATGGAAAGCAGTGAAATATGTCAACTGAACTCCAAAGTTTCAATTGCTCACGGCTTGTGGCACAACTTGACCCCACAGTGAGGTGTATTGGAATGATGAAATGTCAGAGTAACTTTTCAGCAATTGCATCTGCACTTGAAGTGCCGAAGCCCCGATCATGTGCTGAGGAGCGTGAACTTCTTTTGTCGGTTTCTTCTTTTGCAAAAACTTTGAGGAAAGTATAAGGCTCTCTCAAATTGTGCCGTCACGCTGGGAGGGAAGTTTGCTAACTTTTTCATTTCTTGACACATTCGTGTTCTCTTGCTTTGGACTTTTTATTTATCTTTCCATAGCACCCGCGGCCCAAGTTTGTCTCAGTTCAAAGTGCCACGGCCCAAGTCGTAAGCAGTCATCCCTTTAGCTGTAAACTAACAGTAATGTCCTATGCAGGGGGATCAATCAGAGGAAATGTGTTTGTTTTATTGACTCCTATTAGGAGTTGCTTAAAATACGTGAGTGAAAGCAATAAATGGATGCAAAAGAGGCAACCCTGTCTCCTAGAAACTCTGTGTACACACTACTTCATTGTTTTCTCAATTACATTAGGGTGGTAAACGTAATTGCTGCTTAGATTATGTTCACAGCAGGCAATGTTGTTTTTTTTGAGTGAATGGAGTTTGTGCCGCACCAAAGTCAGGGAAGTGGGTTGTTGGACACGGAAGTCTGTGGTTTATACCCCGAGTACCCTGTGTAGTTTGGTTTGGGAAACAAAAGCACTTTGGTTAAGGTTAGTGAAAGATAGTGATTTTAAATAAATGTTAATACGTCGTGTTTCAGGCACTTTGGACATGATCTTCCCCCAACCTTAACCAAGTTCTGCCTGTGCCTTAAACAGTCAGCAGGTGTAGCTATGCTGTAGTTGTGACAAGTGGATACTGTATTATACTGTATTCATAGTTTGGAGGAAAACAAATTAAATATATTGTCAGTGAACATTTAATGATACAATACTGGAACTGCTGGCAAGGTGGCAGCACTGAAATCAGTTTCAATGTACAAAATACAAGGAAGGAAAGGATTAAAGTAAAACAGTGCAATAGGTGTCTGAATCAGTGACTATTCAGCAAAGTGTTAGCTTGCTGTCAGTGCAACTTGAACCCGGTTCACCCTGCCCTAAGATGAGAAGGGCCCATAATTGAGGTGGGGATCTACAGTCAAAAGCTCTACCACTGAGCTAAACCCCTGACAATATTCTCAAAGCCTCACCAGGGAGACACGATGAGTCAGCTAGTTGTGGGTTTGATCTCTGCTACGTGACCAAATTCCACATGACAAAGGCAATTTGGGCCGGCCGGCTTTAGGAAGTGGCGAGGAAACTCAACCCCTCTTGTCAACCTTGCATCTGCTCTGCCAGAGTAAGGAACTAAAAACCAAACCAGCTCCAGGGTGTCTTCCTTTAGCTGAGTGCTTACACGTCCATGTAGACTTCCCTAATGGAGATCAATGAAGCGTTATTGCTGTTAATACAAATGGGATGCCATGACAAACACAAAAAGTGTAGCTGATCTGAGGAAATGCAAGAAAGACTTCTCACGCAAGATGTGATTATTAGGGAGTTTGCTGCAGTGGTGGAGTTAGTAATGTTTTTTATTTCCATTCACGTGTTTCTGCCTCTTCCTGTGGGCCAATGAAAGCATCTCAACACGTATCAATAATTCATAGTTCTAATCTGGGCCTCAGGAGAAGTAGCAGTTTTTTCCAGACCCAGAACTTCAGTCTAATCTACCAACATGTGGTCTCTCAAACATTTGCTTGGGCAGCATAGAAGAAGTCTCCCGAGTAGTCGCTGCACAGTGTCAAATTAATTTGCTCCTTGATGTCCAAATGGCTGACAGAGACCATTCCATGAGAAGAAACAATAAATAAAGCAGAGTACGCGAAAATGTTTTGCTTTGATCAAAGCTGCGATTGCGAGCCAAAGTCAGTATACTCTGAGAATGATCATGTTTGCGGGAAGCTGGGAATGTGGTAGTGGAGTGTTCTGGGATTTCCACAGGGCTTCGGGGTGGATTGGATCTTTTGGAGTAGGGGGATGAGAGACGTTCTGTGGCCGAGAGGAGGCATTTCTCTCTCTCTCTCATGAGCAAGCTATGGGACCAATTTCACCACAAACATTGTGTGGAGTGTGCAGAAAAAAGAATCCTGTCTCAATGCTGTGACATCATCTCAACTGATGAATCTACTTGTTTCAATAATTTCCTTAAAGCAAATATTTTCTTCAATACCTCTATGTCACATTTTATGTCTAGATAATAGTCAATATTACTTGTTATGGTGGACCATTTCCGCAGCATGTCAATATGTGTGTGTGACTGTGTGTGAGCGCTCATTTGCGAACACATGCACCTTTAATAATGAAAACAATTAACGAGTGCCGTCTCTTGTGTAGACACGACAATGCTCCCCGTGTTGCTTACATGTACGCATTCGTGTGTGTGTGTATGATTCCCTGTCTGCCTGCATTAGGTGTGTGTGTGTGTGTGTGTAAACACGCGTGCTTCCAGCCACATGTGGCTGCCAGCATGTGCCCGCACATGCCTCTGAGTGCTTCCCTCACGTGTGCTTTGAAGCAGACAAACTTCACAGGTGACCTCCCCGTGGAAGACAATGAAGCAGATGGGTGCAGGAGCGAGAGAGGGTGGAGGAGTCGTACAAAGGGACTAATGAAGAGGGTGGAGGAGTCGGGGGGTGTTGTTTGCAGGTCCACTGGGATGTAGAGCCCGGACACAAAGAGATGCTAAACACTCCCAACCCTTTGAGGACTTATCGTGCTGAGACCAGGAGGCATTGCCCTTGGCCAATTTGACCCTCTTTTGACGTGTCATTCACAATGGAAACGAAGCACAGAGGTTCTCACCAGCCAATGAGAGTTACAGAGTGAGGCATGGCTTTGGAGAGAAATATAAGACCAGTGTATTGATTCCAAGTGAAATGAGTCTGTGTCTGTTGAAATTACGAAGCACCTTCGTAAGGGAGCAATGAGCAACTCTGAGACAGAAAAACAGTCAAAGAGTAAATCAATTGTTCATTAATGACACAAGGGACCACTAATGAAGACCTCAAGCTCTGATTTGGTTATTGAATTATTGTTAAAACTGTTGTCACTTAGCAACAAAAGTGCTTTGTGATATTTTCAGTGGTCACAAAGTGAGAAAAAGGATACCGCAAGCATCTCCTCTCTCCTCATCTGACAGAGAAACAAGACGAAGCAAAGCTTACATGACTCCGAAAAACTCTGCAATCAAACGCTTCCCGTCTCTGCAGAGTCTCATCCCCAACATTATCACTCAAAAGTGCCGAACAGGATTTATGTCAACACTACAAATATGTTAGCATTTACAAAGTGGATAAACAAGCTCTCTGACAAATCACAACTGCATGGACGAGGGTGCCATATGTCCGATGGCGACAGGCAGACACATAATTCTGCTAAACGTCTGAGATGACACCACAAACAAACTCTGGCTCCCTTCCCATGCTCCCTGTCATGGGGTTACGGCCAGCCGCCATTCAAGTTTATTTCTGCATGTCAGAAAGTGTGAAGGACTTTGTCTTCCAATGGAGCCCTCACTGTCCCTGTGTGGCCTGCAGAATTGATCTCAGCCCGGCTCAGGAAGTAATAAAGCAGTCCGCAAACTCACACACACACACACACACACACACAACTCCCCATGATTCAGCTGTCCAGCTATGGCTTTATTGGGATCCTAGCAGAAGTAATAATAAGAATAGTGCTGGTAGCACATTCCCAGCGGTGCTGAGTGGAGACTTTTTACCACTCCAAGCACTTCACACTTCATTACCAAAACACCGTCTTCGCCATTTAACAGTACCAGCCGTTGCAATAATTAGCTATAACAAGCCCTGGATGCTATTATGATAGAATGAGTGTTTTTATGGCTAATATTCCCAGTGACTGTGAACTGAACCCCCACTCCACTGCAGTTTAAAGACCCACCCTGGGCACTCTCTCCCTCTCTCTCTCTCTCTCTCTCTCTCTCTCTCTCTCTCTCTCTCTCTCCCTCTACAAGCACGAGCATGATTAAGAGTTGACATAACTAATAGCCTCTCCACTAACTCAGGTGGAGGAAGGCAGTTCAGAGTCTCACGAGAGGCCGGTGGGTTTGAAAGTGCTTTCAGCTTTGCTAATGATGAGCTTGCTATCCCAACGTCCTCCCTGCCGAGTGCGTACTCAACTCTGAAGCTACTTTGAGAGGCGTGATGCACAGTTGGAGTGGTTGTGGATCGTTGCTGAGGAAGAGTTGAGTAGATGTATTAGGGGGCCACCATGACATAAACACATCCCTCCTCTCTTTTGTAACCCTACACTGGCAAAACATTGAACCCTTGCCAAGACTACAGTAAATTCTTCTTGATAGGTCCATTGGAACAATAGTGCTTTTCTTTCATATCCACGTACAACACAGGGGGGAGCTTTTTAATTTTGTGGAATCGGAGCTAAATTAATCTTTTTGCTGGATAAGCCTGTCATGACGATGGATAGTGTCCCGGCACTGCAGAGGTGGAAAGAGCAACATGGAGTCTATGGCATCACTTCTTCCCAAAGCCAAATATAAAAGAGAGAAAGAAAAAGAATCAAAGAGAAAATGTAAGCTCACCAGTTGAGAAAGCAGGGCTTGTTTCTTGGCAACTCCAAAAAAAACAGCTTCTCACATTCATTCTGCCATTTTGTTTTTGGAGACACATGATGTAGGTGGTGGGGAAGGGTGCAAGAACTCCCCGGCTTATTTTGTTGCTATATACTGTAACACTTGTAGCCCATTAGCCAACAGTCCGTGTACCCAAAACCGGATGACCAGCCACGCTGCAAAAAAGTCCAAGGACAATGGGAGGGTACTACAACAATGGCAAGTAGACTACTCAAAGATGAAAACAAATGTATTTCTTTGACAAACAGCTAAACGTGTCACCAGTACCTAACAATGTAGTCCTAGGCCATGTCTCATGTTCTGTTAAGGCTAAAATTGTTATGAAGAAGTTATGACGTTTTCCGAGATTCTGAGAACTTTGCTGAAAGGGAAAGGCAGTAAGGAGTGGGACACAGCCGACTTGAGGTGGGTTAACAGGAGCAATCAGTAGATGCACACTGCCGTCGCTATCAACTCTGTGATTCTTCTGATATCTAAGCCCCTGGATCGCACTGCTCACTGCTGAAGTGAGAGATTGAAGAGGTAGTTCTGTACCAGAGAGAGAGAGAGAGAGAGAGAGAGAGAGAGAGAGAGAGAGAGAGGGCAGATGAGAATGATAAGTATCAGAGCCTAGCTGCATGTGGTTCCAAACCTAAACCTGGTAGTTTATCTATAATTGACAATCGCTGCCTTTGGAAGTCACCCAAACCCAATGGGAGAGCCCACGATGTGGCGGGCAGTCCACTTATTAAGCCTTAAATCTGAGATGGAGATCGCAAAAAGAAAAAACACACTTCCAAACACTATCTCAGACATTAGTTATTGTGTCTACGAGAAGTTATGTCTTAAGTGAGCAGCTTCATGTCTTTAAGGCGAGTTTGGTGAGGAAATCATGCTAACCTGCATGTCACGGTCTACACTTCACTGTGTGTTGTCCGTGCGTCACTGTGCCTCTCCTCTTCTGTACTGACTTTTATATGGCCTTGGCTGGCAGCAGGGAACCTCCTCCGTGGCAGCCCACTAAGCCAAATTGATTATAAGAAGGCCCTCCTTTTCGAAGAGGTCTGCCCCCCCCAACCCCCCCACAGGCAATCTCTCTAATGGCCTCCCAGCAACCCTGTCACCACAGAGCATCAAGGACCAAGGGAGGGGAGATTCAAGGACAATAGGGCCAGGTCAGTGGAGGAATGGACCATTCATCACCACATTGGTCTACTTTCGGGAGAAAAAGAGAGCGAGTTTGTCTTGGCTGGAGCTGACATTTGTAAAAGTGGTCACAGTGTAACTGTCACAAAAACACGTTGTCTGTAGATATTATAGTTTGGGCCAATCATGGAAGTATCGTTGTAATCACTGTGATCTTCCGTTAAGTGTTTTTAAACCACTCCACGTCAATGTCAGTGTAGTTTTAACCTCTGTCAATAGCACTTGAGCTGCTCCCATTTTCTGATTGTGTGTCCTCAGCAATGGCCATTGAGCCTATAAAAACCTAGGAATAAACGCCCAACAGTGAAGCAACAACAACATAAAACGTAGCAATCTCTGAAAGTCGAAGGAAGACACACCAATATTAGAGTCAACGCCTGAAACATTGACTCTGTGATCTGTTGAATACCCCTTTCGAACACATAAGTATGTGTAGGGACGTGATTCCTTTAGGCCGTAAACATATGATGTCATCAAAAGCCAACAGCCAAAGATCAATGCTGTAGATTACACGATACTTGAGAAGTTTTCTGAAAAGCTCAATCTGATATTCAAACCCAATTCCCGCTCTGATTGCCAGCTGTGTGGAGGTGAGGAAGGAGCCAAGGACTGACACAATTATTTCTGTCACTTTGCATGTGGACAACCACGTTTATTACACAATCAGACTGTCTTTAGCGGGGCACCGTCATCCCCGTATTTAAACAATACCTTCCAGCGGGGCCAGCTGGAACAACTATCCTTGTGACCTCAGCACTGAGTACATCGCTCTGTGTTGTTTTCCATAGCAGTCTTCTTTGTTTGTCCACAGGTGGAACAAAGAAGGCACAGCTGCCCTCTAGTAATTTACTTCCATTAATTTCAGCCTTGAAGAGGTATTGAAATGGAAGAACCCATAGCCGAGTGGTTCGGGCGCATACCATATGGCAATCTACCTGCCAGTAATATAAAGTCAACCCTGGGTCGAATCGAAGGATTCCTGTTTTATGCTCTTTGAGCAACAAAGAATAGAACATTCAAACTCAAAGCTACAAGCACCATCAAGGTCCAGTGTTAATTTAAAGTTTCTCTTCTGAAAAATGAGAAATTATTGGTGAGTAGAGGCAGAGGCAGCTCAGGCATCCGTATAATTACGGGAAAATTACATTCATTATTGTAATTTACATCTCATCTCCAATCCAATTATTAGCAGTTTGACCTGCACGGCACATGTTAGCATGGAAATCTAAAATGGGCTCCCAAGACGGAGGCGAGGGGAGGGGTGGAGGACAGACAGAAAGCGAGAGGCATGAGTTTGGGACTTTGGGAGTTGTAGGAGGGGAAAAAACAATCAATATGGCTCTAAAAGATGATGATTTTAAATAGCCATAATTCTCTGCCTCAGAGCACAGCTGCCAAGGGCGCCGCTGCAACACTTTGATGTCTGATATGCAATATTGCTGCCAGTAATTTGCTCATCTGCATCTCTGGAGGGACCATCTGCCTGTCGTGTTCATCTGGCTGAGTATGTGTTGCCAGTCAGTCTGTCTGTCTGTCTCTCAATCTCTTACAATTGTTATTCACTGCATGCATATACATCTTGTGAGGTACTTCTGGAGTGGAGTGGAATTAGGGACATGTAAGTGGGAAAGAATCAGTGAAGATTATAGATAGTCACCGAGGAACAAACATATCCTGTAAACAATGCAATCTCATTGTATCCTGTTGGTATGGCTGCACTTATGTAAACTACCACGGAACAAAACGTATCATTGTCCTTACCTGACTGACTGCCTGGTTGGCTGCAGACCCCTGTCTCCCTTTTTCTAACTTTCTTCTTCACTGTTATTATCTCTGAAAAATTGCTACGGACATACCCATCACCGGGAGCGACACAGTGTGTAGGAAGCAATCAGTTCCCCTGTTTTGCCGCAATCTCGTCATTATATTTCTTGAATGCGAAACCTACAATTTACAGGGCAGCATATGCGAGGGACCGGCTGAGAAGCGTGTGTTTGTGTGGGTGGGTAGGACAGCGCTTTCATAAGCTCTCCATTGTGGTCCCAATATGAGCTAAAGATCAAACTATTATTTCACTTTTCATTCATTACTTTATGAAGTCACTCGTCAGTCGCTTGGAACACTTCATTTGCGTGAATCCATGAACACACATGGATGCCTTGCTTGCTCAGGTTATGTCACCATATATTATGGAGCGGCTGTAAAATGGATGCTACATGCTTCTCTAGCTGATTGATGCATGCATATGAGCATAAGACATAACGAGACATTTAGTAATGGACAAAGTCCATTACTAAAGTCTTGAACCCACTATGAAGAGGCAGTGCAAGTGTGAAGCTATAGGTTCATATTCATGAGCAAAGTTATATTTAGAAATATTTAGTAAGATAAGTAGTTAGACCAAACATTACGGCGGGGACGATGTGCTTATTATCTGATTTGATACCATCATGATACTTGGGTGCGACTTTTAAGTATTGCGATTGTACAAGTGTTGTGATTCGACATTACCATTTATTGTAATTTTTTACTTTTTTTAACACTAGACCATGACACATAGTTGATATCATACACTTCTAGGGACTTTAAAAATCTCTCAATTGATCAAATTAAAATGTTAAACTTTCATCACAGTCAGAGATGTCCTGAAATGATTTTTTAGCAACCTGAATGTAAAAGAATAAACACATTTCCCTTCATATTGCTATTTTCTTTTGAATTTATAAGGGACACAACATGTTTTATTTTGAGAGAGAGAGAGAGAGAGAGAGATAGATTGACTGCTGGGTGAGCTTTTTTGACTTTTAACAAGAGAGCGCGATGCACTGCGCTGTCAAGTCATGAGCTTTTCTCAGCAGAAACAGTCTATGCTTTCAAGGCAATATAAAGACAGTCAGGTCAGGCAGGAGCTTTCAGCTCCACCTCCCGTCTTCTACATTGTCTTCTAAGTTCTTCTTTGAAAATTAGACAGTGACTGCATCTGCATTCTAAACCGTTGATACATGCATTCTGCACAGCTGGATACCGACGTGTTACTAGAACCAACATAGAACGCTGGGCGAGAGCCTGATAAAAAAAAAAAACAGAAACGCATTTATCACTTTTAATAATTAAAAACAAAGTTAAACAATATGTCAGTAAGTCATTCAGGTTAGGCCCCACCCACAACACCGGGCCTGGTTTGTTTGAAGCAAGTATACAGCAGGTCAGATGGCTTCAACCAACCGATTTACTTTCACATTGCTCCATTCTCTGGAAAGATTTCCATAAATCTCCACAGTCTAACAGGCAGGTTGAGAGAAGCTTATGTCAGGGCTGGGGAGCTAAGTCTACTGTTCATTCATGTGTGTGTGTGTGTGTGTGTGTGTGTGTGTGTGTGTGAGAGTCCATGCCCGACTGTGAGTTCTGGCGTGAATGTCTTAGATGTCTTTTGAAGTTTAAGACAGCTCTGCATCAGCTCACCGGTTCCACTTCATGGGAGGTGAATATGTGGACATGAGCTACATCTGAGTCACTGGCTGCTGTGCCATTTTCTGGCTGTGTGTACCGTGTGTGTGTGTGTGTGTGGGTGCGTGCATGTCGACGTTGCTCTGGCATGTGTGCTCTTGCATGACTGATTTTCCAACTGTCTCTCAATTCCTTCAGTTGTCTCGGTTTCCACCTGTCGGCCTTACGCCGCCGTTCCCTGGACACACTGTGCCGTCTTGACAGACACTCGAGTCCGCACGATACACCCGAAGGACCGAGCCAAACAGACGCTGTGCAGTTTGTTGTGAAGCAGAAGTTTACTTTGTTGCATTTAGGTATTTGGTATTGTCCCATGACACACATCTATTGGTAACCTATAATCTTTGTGTCTTTTTATCCCTCATTCTGACAGCCCGGGAGATTCAACTTTAACTTTATCTAAGCTCGGTCCAGCTTCATGCTGTGATGTAGCTTCTCTGATTTTCACACCGTAAACATGAATAAACTGCTGAGTATACTGTATGTGCATCTTTCTGTAGTAATGTTTAGCTTTCAGATGTCAGCTTTCATGTCCATATCCTTTCAAGCTTTACATTTTGAATTCCTGCTGGTGGCACAGATTTCCTGCTCGTTCTTTAAAAAAATGCCCGACACCGGCCTTTCTGCTTTTACATAATATACTTACATCTTAACAATGTCAGTTGCTTTTTGCTAGAAGGTAGAAAATTCACTTCAAGCTCCCTGATATCCTAATGAAGTAAGTTGTAAGTAACGTTTTTTTTTGGTTTCAATTTTTGCCAAGAAAGAAAAGCCGAGCTATAGAAATGAGTATCTCATTAATTATGTGGTGTACCATTAACTTACTAATACAACATGTGATGAAGGCTTTGTTTTAAGGCCACAGTACTGAACTGTTAGTGGTGAATATTTTAATTGGACTCACTGGATCGCAGAGCGGACGGGGTGACCTCGATCTCACTGATGGCCTGGCAGGGCTGAAAGGCCGATGCTGAACTCATGTCACTGGCGAAGGGTTCCGGACTCTGCGTACCGGTGGAGCTGGCACTGGTACCGTCGCCTCCATTGTGAGGGTCCTGCTCTTCATATACTGCTACCAGCTGGAGAGAGAGAGGGGGAGTTTGTGTGTTAGTGAGTGTTTTAGAGGGTAAAGAGAGACAGACATGTCACCGGTATCTGCATAAGCAGTAAATATGGGTGTATATGTCAGATATGTGTCCAAACAATTAATGGCTACACATGTACTGTATTATATTCACATTGAGGTAATCTGCCTCAGCCCAAATCCGTCAATCATGCTGTAAGTCTTGCAGCAACTCCCTTTCTCTACAGTGTAATCTTGCAACATCTGCAGTCATGTAGCGCGGGCTGTTCCGGGTTGCCAGGTTTGGCTCCCACAGTGAGCAGCTGCTCCATTCCCACAAAGGTGATACGTTGCCATGTTTCCCGGGCCAGATAGGGAGAACTCCCCGCAGCATCCCGTAATTATCAGTATGACACACACACGGCTCATCACTGCAGCCAACTCACCCACTCAACAGGAGAGCGAGGGAGAGACAGCAGCCTGGGTTATGTTATGTACAGAGAGAGAGAGAGAGAGAGAGAGGGAGAGAGACGGAGAGAGAGAGAGAGAGAGAAAGAGAGAGAGAGATAGCAATGACGGACTAGGATCACCACCTTACAGTTGTATGCCTCTGCCAACCAGTCTCAGTTTACAAGTTGCAGTTTACGTCCATGTCTGTCCAAAATGTCATCACTTCATCATTTTATCCCATTCGACATTTGCGGTGAAATTATCATAATTAGCACATGAGTTCTTGAGTTAGGACCAAAGACGTGTTTTGTGAGGTGACAGTGACCTTTGACCCCCCCACCCAAATCAAATCAGTTCACCCTGGAGTCCAGACATAGACACAATGCCTCCAGCCACGGCTGTCGCCTGGAGCGGAGGCCAAGTGGTTTTCATTGCCATCGCAACCTCTTACCAAAAGCTCTCACGAGGAGATTACCCTCTTATTCCATCCAGACAGAGCAATCATAGCGCGGCAGCCTGATACACGACACGCTATACAGAACCATAGTATGTACATTACAGACTGGAGATGAGGTCCTTTGTATGTCTTTGTGCTACCTGCAAATCCGTGTAATGGAAGGCCACGGATGTGGGGAGAGCCACCGACAAAGCGAGCACGGGTCGCCACTGGGAGCGAACCGCTTTCATGTAAACCCCGCATTGAGTTTGTCTGAAGGTAAAAATAGCACAAGTGTTCTTCCATGTACTTGCTGTTTGTCATCACCCCTACGCAGGGAAATCTGCATACAAACAAGTTTAGAAGCCCCTGCTCTTCTTTTTTTTTTAATGGAATTCACATGCAGAGGATGATGCTTAAGTGCGTATGCTGTCTGTGTACCTGGGTCTGAATTGATGCCTTTCTGCGAGTGTGCCCGTGTGGTTTACTGCTGCCGTAACTCACGGCGACATCTCTCACGCTGGCTTCGCACAATTAAAGCGGACTGCATTTCTTTTCCTTAAGAGGTTCCCTCGCACCTCGATGCCGTCTCTGAGGCGTGCTTTGTCACTGAAGGCTTTGCCCGTTTCACTCTCATCACGTTTCAATCCGCTCTTCAAAATACATTCCTCAGGTTGTAAAGGGGTTGTTTTTTTTTGTCGCATATTTGCTCGGTGCACCAGAGAGGCAATCAGAGAGGAAAGAGATCAAAATAAGAAGGCCTTAATATTAGAAATCTAGCAGTTTGGGGAGGTAATTTGCAGAGAGTTTGCTTAATGGCATGAAAGGACTCTTTGCTTTGTGCCGTATTTTCATATCTCGTACTTTGATATCTGATTTCCTTACAAGATGTTAAAATTACTTCACTTGAGGTGGAGTATTTTGTATGTGTTTGAAGAAAGAAACATGGTGTTTTGGCTGAAAACGTGAGTGATAACGATGAAAGGACTTAGACTGGAATGAAGGGTCGTCCCCAGAGGCATTTACAGCGCCGGAGTGCATGCGCGAGCCAATGAGTCATTAGTGACAAAGTAATCAGGCCTCCCATTCATATGTTGCTGGGAGTTTTTTTCGCAACTTGACAAGCCCTCTGGCTGCCAGCTGCCCATTTAGAGAAGTGGTAAAAAGTGTTGTTGGTGTCCCGGCGAAGCGTGATTCATTTTTAAATGCATTCCAAATCCCTCTAATTAGGGTCCACTTGCATCCTTTCACCAGACTACTCCAGAGCACTCTGTGGGTATCTGACATGTACGGCTAAACTCATCCACACACCCTCCATTTCATAATCAAATGGGTCTGCATTCATCCCGCATTCAATATTTATGGGCTCTCGAAAGTGCTCATTCCTCCCTTAAACCCAGCGAGACATGAAAAGTTCCCACTGTGCACAGAGCGCATTTCTCCTTTCCGGGCGGAACCACAATCTTTTTGCTTTTTTTTTTGCTTCTTTGCTCCATCTGTTCTTGATCAGGACACGGAGGTTCAATTAATCCCCAATGGAAGTTTTCAATAAAATAGTATGGTGCAGTTTAATTGAACTGTTCTGCAAATGGTATTGAACTCATATCAGAGAGATATGGGCAGTAGGGAGAGCTATGTCTTTAGCACTGACGCATTGATGCATATCATATTAGTATCAGTCAACCGTGAGTATAATTTGTCAACCAAATTCAAAACTTTTTTTGGATTCTGAACAAGTGCGTCCTTATCTGCCAGGTCCAGTTATGGCACCTCTGGATTTTCATTCCCAGAGGTGCCAGCACTGCTTGTAGCTAGTTGTTTGTGCTGTGACCGAAACATAAAAACAGGGATGGAAGAGGGAGTCGGAGAGAAACTAAGCTTCCTCACACACTACTGGTCGACACACATGCGTAACATTGGAGGAGGTGTGGGCTCCGCGAGGCCTCCTCCACTCCTTACATCTCTCTCAGCTCTCTCCATCTGTGCTGGGGATGATGGGGCACTCTGGGCCCGGAGGGAATACTGATGCAATTGTTGCTGTTGATGGGACAGAGCTCAAGCTGCAACGCAGCGAAAACCATTACACAAACGCTTTCCCCTCCGTCTGGGAATTGGTCACAGCCACTTTTGAACTGAGACGATTTCATGTTTCAATTTTTTTTTTTACTCTCCCATTTTTTTTTCCCCCCCGGCGGGCAGCAAGTTGTACTCAGAAGTTTTTCAAAAGGAGGGGGAAAAGTTTTTTTTGCGATGAAAAAAATACGCACAGCTAATTGTCAAGTGGCGTAACAGCTGAGGAGTGAGAGCGGAGGGAGGAGCGAAAGAGAATGTCAAAGAGAACAAGATGCTACAACCGAGGATAAAACACAGTTCTATCAAAAGCAAAAGGTGGGAAAAGAGGAATGAGAGAAGGAGAGCACATGACAGGGTGTGAGTTGAAGAAATGTTCCACTTTCCAGTCTCAGGATAAACTCTGGAGCGATTTGAAAAACCTATTTAGCTCCTACCTGCTTCAGTTGAGAGAAGCGAGGAAAAGAGAAGAACCGACTGAGTCTCATTTCATGGGCCTCTCTCCCTCTCTCTCTCCCTCTCTCTCTCTCTCTCTCTCCCTCTCTCTCTCTCTCTCTCTCTCTCTCTCTCTCTCTCCAGCAGGGAGCTACAACATTGCTGCTGCCTTAAGCCCCTGGAGCAAGGCTGACACTCATCCACTCTCTCAGCCGGTTCCACTGACTGTCACAGCAGCTGCCAATCAGCCGCTATCTACCTGGAAGCCTGAGGGGGCTGCTGGAGAGAGGCAAGAGCACGGGATGGAGAGGCAGGATGATGAAGGGGTGAGGCGAGGCGGCGGAGGAGAGGAGAAGAAGCAAAAGGAAAAGAGAGAGAGGGAGAGAGAGAGAGAGTCAGAAGAGGCCGGGCATCCTCTGCAGCCTAGGTAAAGGCGGTATTTGGGATTCAGCATTTCCATATCTGTAACGGAGCGAGCGGGAGACAGGGCACCGGAAAAAAAAACAGAATCTCAGGGATGCCTTTCATGTCGGCCTCCTTTGATCTCTTTCTGGCTTTTGGCAGCAAGGGTGGTGTAGAAGAGATGGAGACGAAGCAGCTGAAGAGGGGATGAGGAGCTGTTTTGACAACCTCTCTCCATCTCTTCAGAACCTCTGATCTGCCAGGAAGCCCGGGCATTAGGATTGGCACCGGTACAAAACAGCCGTCCCAGGCGTACGGCGAGCCCCGCTCCAAAGACACGAGACAACAGAGGCTATTAGTAGTCACGGGGCAGCGCTGGCAGTGCCACCAGAGACATGTAATACCTGCCCCGCGACGCTCTGACGCTAATCCATATCTGCCAGGACAGCTTCTTCACAGCCGAGTGGAAGGGACGGCTGACACGAGTCAACCGCGCGGGGAACCCGACCGCTCGATCCTCATCTTCAATTAAAGAGCACATCGAAAGTCGCGCCAGGCTGCTTCCTACTGTGAATATTTAGCGCACCACAAAGAGTCACCCCTTGGAGGCAGGATTCATGGGTATTCATTTGTCTGTCACATGTTTCCCCTTCCACTCCAAAGGCTAACATTCAGTGTGTTGCTCATAAGCGGTGATTATAACGTAAATAATAGACGGATTAGCTGATTTTATGAAGATGACTCGCTGTCTCCTTCTCTTCTATTTGTGTGTGGGAAGGTTGAGCGAGGCTCCATGGAAGCTTCTCTTCTATTTGTTTTCATATGAAAGAAGGAAGAACTGACTCTTTAGGCCGTGTATTAATTGGTATAATAATTAAGTTGTGTTATAAGCTGCTTGAGGTAACTTTTAAACGAATACTGCCTCGGGTGGAAAACACAAACACACCTCACACACACACACACACATACACACAAACAGCCCAGGTTCCCCCTTTGCTTCCTATCATTTATCATCATTTTATTGCAAGGGCACCAGGGGCGCAAAGTTATTACAGGAACAGTGGCGGTGGAAGCTGTGAGAGCCACTCCTCCAGAAGCTCCCGAGAACTTGTTGAGTAATAGCCGTGGGCCGCTATTCGTCATCCACACACCACCCATCTACCCATCAACACGCCCCATCAATCAGTCATGGATCCTTTGAGCATCCATCAAAGAGTGAGATTTTTGATCGTCTATTGGTATGCAAACAGATCAGGACAGCAGTGATATGATACACTATTCACCGTGGTGACAGTACACAGTCTTTTCATTTCCCTCTCAGAGAGCGTGACCTTTACTTGTAACTTCTTCACGACCTTCGGCAACATCGCAACGGAGAAGCCTTCCTCCTCACGGAGCCGTCGCCGTTTTCAATATTTCATCCATGCCTCCCCGTCCATTATTTCTCACACGCCGAGAGTCGAGCAAACCAACAGAGTGCTTAGTCCTGTATTTTTTCCGCTCATTAAAAGCATCAAATATTCAGAGAATAGGTCTCCAGCACTCTGGCCTTCCGTCACAAGCATTCCAGATAACCCCTGGAATGGCACCCCGCAGCGCCTCGGAAACATATGCATAATTCAGGTGCTGTCACACGAGGCTGATGCGAGGGGAAGAGCGGCCCTGAAGCCTTGCTGAGGAGGGACCTGAAAATGATGACACACGCCGCAAAGCAAATGTAATGTAAAGATGCTACGACACATGGAACACATCCTCCCGTTTAGTACAGAAGAAGGGGGAGGGGGAGTTTATACACCAGAAAGCAGGGAGATGACAGGCATAAAGAAATATAATCCCCAAACAAGCAAATGCGAGTCCTGAGATTGGTTTACGCTGCTGTTCTCGCTAAAACATTAAGTCATCATTTCTTTCACTTTTTTACAGCAAAGCAGCTCGCGAGGTGGGTTCACTGCTGGGAGAAGAAGAAAGATGAGGAAGAAGAAAAGACAAGGTGGGAGGGGTGTTGAGAGAAAGAATGGGCGAAGAGGCAGTGAGAAAATATACAGAGCAAGCAAAGTTTAAAAAGATTAGAGACTCATCCCTTTCAAATCCACTCGGCCAACTTCTGGTCCCTGCCTTTGAAGTTTTCCTCCTGTGTTGGGGGAAATGAATTCACACATATTAGGGCGCCCCGTGTGAGAGCTACCTACGCAGTGCTGACAGAAGGGAAAATTCCTACTACGCCCCCGTCTCATTCCGCCGTGTATATTAATACCTTATAACCCGTGGTCATGTGTTCAATGCAGCCCTATTCAGCCCTGGGAAATAAATAAACACTTTCTTTTTTTTTTCTTTTTTTTTTTTTTAAAGGCACACAAAAGACCTCCGCTGTCTGCTACTTAAGAGCGAGAGTGAGCGGGGGAGAGGAGGGAGCAGCGGAGGGGGATAATGAAATGATGACATATTCACCAAAGCAATTAGGGTGGGTGTCCATAAGAAAGCAAGAAACATGATGAGCATCTCATGACCTCGATGGGCTACATTACCATCAATCACCTGACACTAATTAACACCGCGCAGACACATGCCGCTGAACTCATCGTGTTCCATCAACACGTCTAAAATTTTAAACGTAATCATAATAATTATGCTGTTCCATTATAGGTGGATACACAGAAAATGTATTCATTTCATTTACTTTCAATTTCACATTGAGCCACAAATTTCTCGAACATATTCTTCACTCGCTGTACTTTTCTTGTTGCTTTAAAGGACGTCGTGGTTCAAGAGTTTGAGTCATCTGATCATTTGTTCTACAATATCCTCTATTGATTTTCACGCCACCCTATCTTCATTTTGCTGTCTAAACAGAGTTGTTGTTTGGGGGGGGGCACCTTGAGGTGTTGCACCCTCAAACTGGTCTTAAAGAAATCGAATCAATGCGATGAAGCTACCTGCCCCCCCCCCAGTCTTCATCCAGCACACCCACTCGAATAATGCCATGCCTCCCCTGCCCCGATTCACATGCAAAACAACAGCCAGACGGTCTGTCTGGGGGGGCGCACTCGCACACACACACACACACCAATGGATACGAGTACGTGAGCGCACAGAGTCGCAGATAGGCACAAAAAGTCACCGTTTGTGTATTAGTATTCCTCTCCCAAAGCGATGACATTAGAAAAACCCATATTCTAACAGTGCCTTTCAGAGGGAAATGCCCTTCAATCTTTCATTGGTTATGCACAAAGCCAGGAGAGAGTAATTAAAAACTCCACATCCAGGGACCTCGGCACACAGAGAGAGAGGGAGGGAGCGAGGGCCCAAAGAAAAAAGGAAAAGCTTCAAACATTTCAGGCCTCCCTTGTGGAAAGAGATGGAGGGAATGAGGAGCAGACAGGGAGGGGCCATGCATCCTCTGTAGTCGAGGCAGATGGAAATCAGGTATTTTATACCTTTAACAAGGCCAGACCCGATCATTAACCAGAAGAATTCCTGCTTTGAGATTGTCTTCTTATGCAGGCTGGTCCTAATTACTGTAATATTCTCCGTCTCACGGTGTTGGTGAGAGGATGTAGAGAAAAGCCCTCTCTCTTTGATTCTCAGAGGACTCAAAACACCAAAAATGACCAGGAAGGCCAAGGTACATCGTTAGTTAATCTAAAGTGTGGATTCCATCACTTCTTTTTGCATGTTATGTTTGCAGGATTAACAATGGAGGAGTGAGCTGTGTCTGGCAAACAGCACTGCTCTCCAACGTTAGGTTCAAGCAGACATTTCCAGCTTAGGCTATAGATCCAAACACAAGGGCAACATGACACAAGGTTTTGAGGAGCAAACGAGGGTGTTGGTCTCCCTGCTGAGGGGGCCCCTGTCACCCGCGATGGCCCCGGGGTGATCTGCCAGATAGCCCGGGGCCATGGACCAACAACAGAGGCTCTTATGTGTGCACAGAATCATTTACATGCAAACAGAAGCACTTTCAACTTGTAGAAACACCTTTTTGGAACACGTTAGTAATTCCATGCTGTGCATTCAACTCTAATTCAGTGATGACATTTAAGAAAACATTCTAGTGTAAACAAGCAGGAAGGCATTGGTTTTTACTTTCCTTGTTAACAAGTAGGGTCAACACATGAAAACGTAATCCCACATTCACAGATGTAGCATGTAGCCTGCACAATATATCGCTTTTATTATATACTTGTGTGGTAAACACATCGCCAAAAACTGCAACATCGCACTGATGTTTTTGAGTGTCAGTACAAAACTGAACACTTTTAAATGTCACTATCATTCTTGGTTATTGGTGCCGTTCAGCTCAATGCTCAATGATTTTTCAACAATTGTTCAATAGAATGTTGGAAGAAAGCACCATACTGAAAACAGCAGTAAGGCAGAACGGAGTATACACGCTCTCACTAACACACCGAAAACAACAAAGAAATAGCTCTGTGCCTGTAAGGGAACACACGTTTGCTTTGTGAGAGAGAAGTGTACAACCAGCTTGTTGGACGAGAGGAGAGCAATTACAGCGGACACAACACTATTGCAAGTTTGTGTGAGACTGTGTGTGTGTGTGTGTGTGTGTGTGTGAATGCGTCTGACATGGAGAATAACTCTTGAGACAGAAGTCGCTGTTCGTGACACTTTTATATGTATGTTCGAGATGTGAGGGGTTCTACTTTCTGCAAAAAACTTGCAAAGCAGGATGAAGAGTCTGAGAAGTGTAACGCCAGCAAAAAAACCCAGACTTCAGGATGCAGGCTACTGAGATATTGAGTGTTCTTTTCTGCTGCTTCCTCCCCTCCATGCTGTTCTGTGGGCTGAAGCCGAGCGCATCACTTCACAGAGCTCAGCACCTCCGTGGCACCAGGGTTCTGGTGGTGAAGAGGTGTGTGTGTGTGTATGTGTGTGTGTGTGTTATGGTGTGTTGCATCCTGGGGTCTCAAAGAAGTCAGTCAAACACTACCATAGCTGCAGTGAGTGAGGGCTGCTGAGAGTTGCCACAGTTGGCCTTTTTAGTTGATTTGTGTGTGTGTCAGAGGTGACAACTTCTCGGTCCGGCTCCGAACAGGAGCCGGACCTTTGTCAGCAATAAACCAACACTGACAGCTTTTTGGCTGTTACATAGACGCCGTCAGGCAAAACATGGACAGCTAAGAATAAAATCAACTCAAATCTCAATGTATCTGGTGTCTGCTACAAAAAAAACAACAACAGCTGTGCGCTGTGCAAGACACATTGACAGTGCAGCCATCTCAGAAATCACAAAAGCGCTCGCTCATGCTTCAGACGTACCCTTGAATAAAACATTCCAAAGAGTATCAATTTGTTAGCCCTTCATCGCAAAGGTGAAACATTACTGCTCCTCTCTGCTCTGTCTCCTGTAACACCGATCACGCTCACCCCCTTTTCTGTTCCTCCCGACTGGAGGCAGGCGCCTTAGCAAGGCAGCTTGTGCCCTCTAGTGCACGTCGCACTCCAAGGACTGCCATGCAAGTGCTCTCTGCTGTTATCCCACCACTTCCACATGCTCCGGCAGTAGAACAATGGAAGTGGACGTCAAGGGGCATTAAATGTAAAACTGCTTTTACACACGGGGGCAATGTTCAGATTTCTCTCAAAGTGCAGTTTTTTTCACATCCACCGTATGTCTCTCAAGAGATGTCACAAAAACCTATCAAGGCAGGCCAGAAGTCTGTGTTGATCTGTTGTTGTTGTTGTTGTTTTTTAGCCCTCTTGCTAAAGAACTCCACGACTGCATAGCTACAAGTAACAGAAGCAGCGCCCTCGTGTATAATTGGTCGGTAACTCAAACAAACGTACCCGCACACTCGGTGTGAGAGAAGGGACGTGAGCAGGGCGCAGCGCCCCACCCCGCGCATAATGGGAGGTTACAGGACGACGTGGGGGTGTGTGTCTGGGGAGTGCTGCTGAACTCCCGTAACCTCAATTATTCAGCATTAGGCTCTGCTATTGATTTCCTGTTGGATCGACTTACTGAGTCCCGAGCGTTGGGACAGTGACAAGCCTTCCCTGGGAGGGATCGCTGAGAATGGACGGATGGACGGGAGTCTGTTAGGAGGGAGAGAGAAAAGAGATACAGACAGGGGTGTAATTAAAGATACCCCTTATCGGGGCCCGTGATAGATGGAGATGTCACGGCCTCGCCTAGTTAAACAGGGGAGGGGGGGGGGGGGGGGGGGGGGGGGGGTTGTGGGAGGGGGCGGGGGGGGGGGGGTCCCCGG
>NW_022280093.1:1130491-1156088 GCF_004355925.1 Anarrhichthys ocellatus
TTTGGCCAGACGACCTTGGGGAGGGTTCCCATGACTGGGGCTCCTACAGAGGGAGGAACAATATTTATGTTAGAAAGGAAAACTCAGTGACTGTCAGATATGCGGGGGAAGACTAATCGGTGGAGGATACGGGGTATTATTACTGATGTTAAGGTTTTGGGGGAGTTGGGCCAGTTTCTCAAGCATCCATCAGTGCACAAGCTGACCTCAGTGAAACCAAACAACACAGCTGTGCCGGGCAGCCTCAGTGTTTCTCACACTTACGGGGACCAGCAGCTGTGAAAACAAGTGGCAACACTGCTGACAATAGCAGAAAACAACGCAGCCTCACCATTCATGAAAAGGAGGAGTAACTTTCTCTTTCACCAGCTAAGATCTCACGTAGGTCCGTCTTCTTCTGTACCTGGCTGCATGGTCAGACATGGGTCAGGTTCCAAATACAACAGATGGCGAGAGTTGCCTCGATGCAGTTTCTCCTTGGCCCGACCTTGAGAAGCTGTGCTGGGCCGAGCGGAGCGCTGATCTGGGCTCAGCCGGTTTGGAGGTTGAAGACCGGAGGAGGAGGAAGAGGAGGGGGGGGGGGGGGGCGCACGCTAATTCGAGGAGGCTGAGGTAGACGTGGGGCTTATGAGGTGTTGAGAAAGGTGAGAGAGTGCTGGAGCGATGGCGATATCTTCAGACGCCATCTAGGGTTGGATATTGCACTTGTTTATATCAATTATTGTAATATGTAAAGTTGTTATAGAATCACGTTTCAAAAGTGCATAAAAGAGAGAGGGATGATCTCATTACACTGACATGTTTTGGATTTTGTCTTAATATAAAATGAATATATACTGTATATACGAGACCTTGAACTTTTTAACATTCAGGGGTTGAGCTTGAGATACAGTCTGGGCCGTGTGTCTGAGGTGAGGGTGGGTTAGGCTGGGGTCTTGGCAGGTGAGTAGTTAGCTGTCGGCGATTCAGCTCCACCTCCTGATCAACGCGTAATTGGCAGTGTTGGTGACAAGTCCAGGCCGCAGGGCAAACCACAGAGACTGTTAACTGCTGTGTCCTCTTCTCTCTGCTGATTGAAGCGGTGCGCTAAGCGTCTCCAGACACACTGACGTCTATGTATCTACCTGAGTCTACAGTGTGCGACTATGCACGTGCAGTACTGGTGTAACTTGTACGTGTCCGTGCTTGGAGGCCTGTGTTGACCCGGTTTTCATGCCTGTCAACATCCACTTTGCAGATACTGTGTTCTCATATTTTGGCAACGCACATCCGTCATAAGTTATTGGTGCAATACTGGATTTGTCAGTCAACGGCACAGATTAAAAGGAACCGTGATTAGGAGACGTTTCCCAGATCTTCCAACTATCGTCAGTAAGGTCAACGCGGATGCTACCTGTCAAGAGTTTGAGACTTATCAAATAGTTGTGAGAGTATCGCAGGCCGGAGGCTAAATTCACTCTGCTACACAACACATAGAACTTTGGCAGAACTCGCTGCATACGGAAGACAAAAAAAAACAAAAACACATCCAAGTGCTCACGCTCGCCCAGAGCTCAGAGGGATGTACAAAACACCAAAGAGAAATTTCAGCCGAGAGATGAAGAGGGAGATGAAGAGAGCTAGATGGAGAAGTCAAATAAAGACCTGCACTTCACAAGATGGCAGAGAGCTCTGTGCCGGATCGCGCAAGGTGGCATGAATGTAAATCAGCCGCCGGATCGAGCTGTCAGGGCTGGAGAGGTGAGGAGAGGTGGGGAGAGGCTCCACACGCTCGGTCTCTGCTCGTGTCTCTTCCTCTCTACCTCTTCGTCCACTTTTAATTTTTTAGTGTTTGCCTTCTTTCACCGTCTGCTTCGTTGTCTCCGCCTGACACAACGTTTATCTCTGCCACCGTCTCTGTGTCTTCACTCTTCATCCCAAAATCTCTTTGCACAAATCATGTATATCAATTGGCCAATCTCAAGGGGGTTAACCTTTTTCTTTTTTCTATTTCTTTATAGCTCCCAGTCCTGGCAAAGTTCATCGTCTGAATACGGAGCTATAAATGAGCTTCTCCGCTGAAGCCTTACAGTTCATTTGCAGTGCGGTTAAACTGGCATGGCTAAGGCAGCCAGGGGCTGACACCGAGTAATAAGTGTGAGGAAGTGATAATAGTGTGTGTGTGAGTGAGAGTTTGTTTGTCAGTGTCATTGCAATTTACACTTCTAAACTTTTAAGTGAGGGCATTCTATGATAGGGTTTGGAGATTATGGGGTGGGTTTGGGAAGGGGCCTGAAGTACGAAGAGGTGATGATAAGAGATGTTTGGTGCTGTCGCTTGTGTTTAGGGTTGAAGCCATCATTGCATATCAGTCAGTGGAAAGTCTAGCCTGACATAGCACCTCTCCATCATAAGGGCTGGTTAATGCTGGCTTAGAGCGCAATCTCTGCAACAGAGGTTAAATACAAGGCGCCGACCACAAACCTCAGCATCTCTGCTTCCTGTCTGGTCACGGGTCATTCCCCTTCTCTCTCTTTCTCCGCTGCCATTCCTCTACTGTCAGCTATCTAACAAAGGTGCAAGATTCCCTCGTAGATATACTAAAGAAATATTTTAGCTTGACAGCGAGCCAGATTCCGATCTACTTCTGGACACCCCCTTCTGGGAATTGAGCACTCCAGGCAGGTGTGAAAGTACCTCAAGGAAAGGTATGAAACAAAAGACACACAGAAAAGAGCTTGACGCAGAAAGAGAGATTCACACTCACATCCTTCCACAAGACAGAGGCGAGTGTTTCTGGCCGGAGCAACACTAGCCTGCTCTGTACCACCACCATGCCAACACCAGCTGGAGATCCAGCTTTCCGCTCTGCAGCACACAGCTGCAAATCCCCTCAGCCGTTCTCAAAGGCCTCTTTGGAAAGTGGGGCATCCGTCAGGAGCCAAAATGTCAGCTCTTTTAGCAGGTGGACAGCTGATCTGCGTAGAGAAAGAAAAAAAAAAAGGCCTTGGCGGGCGCGTGAGGCCGCAGTGTCTTGAGGTGCAAGGAAAAGCCTCCCAGGAGCATAATCTCCCCCTTCAGAAGACGTGTAAGCTGCAGCTTTCAAGGAACAGAATCAGCAGATTTCTCTGCAGCCTCTGACACCCAGTGACACTTGATAGGAAAGAGATTCCTGACAAAACCTGTCCATACTTTGCTGAAGCTATAGAGAGAACATGAGTGCTGGGGAAGAAATCTCTTCGACGACATTAAAGGAAAGCTGTTAGCCAGACACTGACAAAGCCAGTGTTTTGCTTCAGCTCAGTTTTCCGTGCTGGTCTTTCCAACACGGAGCTCCTTGACAAGAGCACTTCAAATAACATTTACTTAGACCGAGACATGTTGGAGAGGTCCGTGAAGAGGCACTGAAATAAGTTGATCTTTGGTTTCAGTTATGTTTCGACACTGAGGTCTTTGTCAGCGACGGTTTTATTTCCAGCTCCAGCTGCAGACAGGTCCAAAACTTAAGAGTATAGGATAATGTGCTATTTGGAGGATCGAACAGCAATCACTGCCAAGACGTTTTCCCACAAGACTGCCTTCTCTCAGACATACAACATTGCCATGATGCCACAGTAAGCTCACGGTCATCTAAAGCGGCCTATGCAAACTGCATTATTTCTTTGGCGCTGTATCTAAAGGGTCCACGCGGTACGCAAGAGAAGCACCGGAGTCCCATTCAAGTAGAGGTGGCCAGATGTATTCTTCCATGAGCTGTGTGACCATGTTTCCGCCCCTCACTCATGTTTTATAGAAGGCTTTATGAATTAATTGTGCGCCTAGGGAAGAGGGCGACTATGAAGACCATGGGTGAGTGAAGAGCCGGTGGCACCGTGAAGAAGTTTCCCTTCACTTAGAGTGAGAGCTGTGTGTGTGGGTGAGGAGTGCAAATGTCCTTGGAAAAGCTGATAAGCAGCAAACTGTAAATCTGTACAAGCTTTCAATGTAAAAGAGGGCTTATAGGGCTTAGTTCAGGCTACAGATAAAATGCATTGTTCATGTAAAGAAGGAATGATTTAGAGTAGGGACTAAAGGCAGTGACTTTTATATAGGAGTTAAAAGAAGACCGTTGCATCAGGCAATGTGTGCCACAGGATAAGTGTGTGCCTGCGTATGTCTTTCCTCCAGGGCCGCCTAATGGACAAACATAAGCCAGAACACCTCTAAACAAGGCATGACAGCACGCAGGCCACACTGTGCTATTTATGGGCCACATGCACCGTCCTAATTCACCTTTCTCCTGTTTGTCTCCTGTTAGCAGTCCTTCAAACCAATTAACACCTAAACAACCATTCAGGTCTGATTCCAAACGGCTGGATGCAATTAGAGGAAGGAAACATGGCCACTTATGGCAGGAAGGGGATTTAAGACACCGGGCTGGGAATTGGGACTACTGTTGGTTCACCTAATGATTGGAATGGTAGACAGTGGTTGCTGATAATTGTGAGCGCAAATCGAGGGTAAGCCAAATACAGATTAATTCCTTCGCTGGACTCAAACTTGGTAAAATCTTTCGGAGTTAGGAATTAGGTGGACAAAGTTACACTGAATTGAATAAAGACTGGTGGTATGAGGGTCCTATGCTGTTTTGTGATCGTTTCTTCACTTTAAGAGTCCCATGGGGAAACCGGTGAAGGTGGCGCTGTACTCTGATCTCCAATGGCTCCGCCCAATCCAGATTATCGCTATGTGGGACTGGCGCCAGCGGTTTTGGCTCGGCTCAGGTTCCCAGCATTGCCCCCTTCAGCGAGGTTGACGGTACTCATTAGCACGAAAACAGACAAGCCGCCGCTGGTCTAAATCACGACCGCCGACCAAGATCTGAAAGTGTCTCCTGGAAATATTACAGTCGGCCGCGCAGCACGACTCTTTGTGGAGGGCTTTGAAGACAAGGTGCATTTTTACATGCGCGGCAAAAAGGGCTTTTTACCTCAAAAGCATTCCATTTCAAAGCAAAGAGCATTCCCACCTTTTTTTGTTGCAATTTTCCACACAAACAACCGAGTTGGATCAGATGGATCACACTGGAGTTTCATGCAGAAGTGCCATCTAGTGGTTAGAATGAATCTCCTGATAATACAGAGGGTTAGAACAATGTAGTCACTGTTTTACAGCACTCCTTTTCCAATGATTTTGTCAGGAAAAATAATACTTTTTGGTTCAGTGTGCATCACATGATGAATGCGGGGAAGCTGCCACTACGGCTACTCCTGCTATCCCTTCACAGCCCAGCTCCGTTACCGGGAGCTTGCTTCCAGCACAGAGAGACATGCAACAGATGTCAGTGATGACAATAACATTTCAATAGTAAATAATATCTCCACGTGCAGGGCATGAACCTGTATTTAAAAGATAAATGAGTGTTAGAATCCCATGATACATGTCTGTATTGTTATTTCTTCCCACTAGAAGGTAACATCAGACATGTGACAGCCTTCCCACTTCCCTTTGTGGGCTTGTAAATTATTCATTCCAGCCAGAGGCCCATACATACAGCTTAACTATATGATGGACTAATGAGGGCTATTGATCGAATAATTGATTGCTTTATGCATGGGCTAACTGACTGCACACTGATACATTTGGGCAGTCCATTACTTAATATGCATTATTCAGAGCTAACCGCTAGCCAGCGGAGACTCCAGTATCATCTGAGGAATGAATGTCAACAAGATGATAATAGCAGAGTCAGGGCCACATCAAAGCCTCAATGACTCTCTCAGTGCAGTGAATCAACACACCGTTAAAGAGTGGTAAGAGCAACGCAACCGCCACCAGGTTGGATTTGTCAGTTAATGACACAGGGCCAGTAATGTCATATATATCTATCCGACCTGCTCTCACCCCTGCGTTCAAACTACAACCTTGACTGCAGCTTCTCGCATTCCCGACGCCACTTTTATTTCTATGTTGTCTACCCACTCGCTTTATCCGTCCTTGACTATTCTGGCCTTTAAATCCCATAAAGATTGACAGATGCTTCAGTCCCAAGAACTCTGCCGTTAGAATAAGAGACTACAGTATGTTTGGCTTGACTCCTAGAGAGGCATCACATGATGTGCTCTTTGAGTTTTTTTCCCACAGATTTGGAGGTGAACCACAACACAAACGTCTCCTCTTCTCCTTGTCTGGTAACAAAACCCAAGAGAAACCCCTTTGGAGAGCGCTTTACCAGAAGTAAATTACTGAACGCCCACACACTGCCTCTGACCTGTACTGGCTTTCTGGCTCCACTGCGAGGGGCTTTGGGTTGCAACACAGCAGGCTGGCCCACGGATAGAACTTGGACTGTGCTATTGTGCTCGCCTAGCATCCTTTCCTGCAAAGTGATGGTTGAAGAAACACTGGCAACGCACTGACAATATTGCTCTTTTACTGTAAATCTGTGATTGCAGCACACTACGATGCAGTCTGCTATCTAACTGAATAACAAGGTTATAAGGGTTGTGAACCGGCCGCCTGGCCTACTTTGCCAATCTTTTTTTTTCTTCCATTTTCTGTTGTGCTATCAGACGTGCTTCCATTCCAGAGTAAACCATGTGCACTGACCATTTGACAGGAATGACAGGAGCGGGATGCCCTCCTGCCTTCCTTTTCAATAAAACAGCACTTTGAGGTCTCTCTGAGATCTTTTTTTTTTCTAAGAAACATAGAAAGACAGGATGAAGAGGGAGGAGAGTAGGAGGGAGAAAGAGAGTGAGAGAAAGAGAAAAGGCGACTGTGATGGCATACTGTGGAGAATAGACGGGTCTCCAGGGGAAGCTGAAGCTGAAAGCATCCAAATGGACTTCCTAGAAAAGCAGCAGTAGGGTGCGAGTACTGTATATGGAATGGGTCAACAGGGGCTAACTAGCCAGGGTTGTCCCGGGGTCATCACAGTGTGGGCTGTTCAACTTTCACTCGTTAGCTTGGCCTTCTGTTTCCATTAAAGCTAACTTGACTTTAGCTGTGTCTGACACCGGGACTCACTGTAGCTGCTGGTCCTTTTTCCGTCTACATTTCTTTTGAGAGTGATGCTACAAAAGCTAATCTACTACAATGAATAAGTCCATATGCAGTGCAATGATATTAGGAGACAATATTGACAAGTGCAAAGGGCGGGCTTTATTGTTTTTTTTTGTCCAACTATCATTACATGTAGGCAGATTGGGAAACAATTCTCTGTCTTCAATAAATGAAAGTTCATTACAAGCCAAGTTTTGCTGGCTTTATGTAAGAGTGCAGAGCTTTAATCTGGGGAAGACTTTTCAAGAGATAAAAGGTATGTCTTTTGTGTTTTATGCATCGCTTCCAGGGTAGGATGCATGCAGACGTGCATGCAGACAAAAAGACACAGCAAAATACAAGTGTGTATGCAAGGAAATGAAATAAATTGCAGCGATCCGGATACTTAGGTATAAGAGAATGCTGCAGTGCAGGGACGATTTAGGCCTTCAGAACTGCATATGTCCTCTCTCCCTATCAGTGCTTGGAGAAGACATTAATTCAAACTCAACAGCTCTGTTTCTTTTCCCAGAGCTGACCTTAACCTCCCCCAACAACTGAATGCGTGGATCCCCTGCATGTGGGGATAAACTCGCACATCATTGCTGGGGTCATGGGAATATGTCTGCTTGCCATTTTGGGGATTCCATCGGGACAGAGTTAAATGTCCCCATTCATCGACAATTCACATTCTTTCTTCTAGCTAAAAGACATTATGAAATGCTCCATATAAACATTTGGCCTTTGATAAGAGAATAGTTATTGTCCAGCAAAATGGCATCGCAAGGAGCATAGCCGAACCCAGCTCCTGCTGTCTCGGGTGCATTGCTGGTTTCCTGCCAGTCCCTTGCCCTTTCAGCCGACAGACACAGACACACGGGACACTCACAACAAGCACCTGGAACCATTCCCCTGTACCAGCATCATTTATGAGCCAGGTTATCCACAGCACTCCAGGGTCGACTTGAACGCCAGGTCAGGGTTTGTCGCTAATGGGGCTCTGTGAGTGCCAGGGTACCGAAGCTGTGAATCCCCCAGAGAGGCATCGGTCTGAAGGGCCCAAGCCTCTAATTGGGGGGGAACCCGTGTACATAAATGACAGATTATGACCTATAAATGAGAATTTATGTGACCATTAGACGTGCCGGGTGATCCCGGCAGAGATGGAGACGGTGCTCATTAGCTATGCATTCCGAATGCCTGGCTCTGCCTAATTAGCCTGGTGATATGCAGGCTACAGACATTCTCTCGTTTCCCACCCTCAAACATTTTTGGGCTTGTTATTTTGGTGCACTTTCAGGCGTCATTAGAAGGGGAACTGAATTCCTTGCATTTTAACTAACTGCATTTATGTGCGATAAGAGCAAAAACAAGGCACCAAGAGCAGCTCGGAATAAGGTGAGAAAAGTGTTGGCAGTTATTGTTGTGTGATAGCGATCGGCCTTTCGACAGCTTTATGAGACCAGCCTCCCTCGTCACCCCGAGAGTGGATGAAGGGAATATTTACCCAGTATTAAAAAAGCTTTGATTTGATATATCCGCGGGGAAGGGATATGTCTAGAAAAAAGTCAAAATCAATGCGCTTGTCCGAGGTTCTTCAGTTAAATGGTAATATCTTCGGGATTGATCGATGTGATTAGGGCTTTGAGGGCAGACGCAAATATTTGCACATGAAGTGGCAGCATTAGTGCTGCAATATTGAGTGGTGGTGGGGGGGGGCTGTCATGGGAGGAGGAGAAGAAGACAGCCTGGAGAGAAAGGGTGATAAAGACAGAGATGGGGGGGGGGGGGGGGGGGGGGGGGGGTGTTGTCAGTACCTGTTTTCAAACCAAATAATTAAGGGTTTTTAGAATCCAATTATTGATAGTTGTACAGCTTACAAGCTCATATCACTTCATCTCGATAACGTATGATGTGCGAATACATAAATTGTTTGTTTGTTTTTAATGAATTACTGCTTCGGCAATATTGTTTTTGATCAGCAGCCAGGCCAAGAAAGTTAATGAAATGAGCCCGATTGAAATGAGAGATGTAACTCGTGCTCGCTGAGTCGTGCTCAGTCAGGCCAATATGGGGAGGTTCAGAGACAGCGTGACTGTGTGTGTGTGTGTGTGTGTTTGCTTGTGACTGTGTGTGTGTGTGAGAGAGAGAGAGAGACAGAGGCAGAGGACAAAGTGTTTGATAAACCCCCTTGTCTTTGCTTCCCACCTGCACCCATTCATCTCTATTGGTTCTGCCTGTTTTGATCAGCTCACTGAAGGGTCGGGGGCTCTCCAAACAAAGCAACGCACACTTTACGCAATTAAACGGTGGCGACGGACAAAAGGTGCAGCAAACAGATTGTTTTTGAAAAACTGTGTTTTATGGAGGAAAACAAGGCCTCTATCCCCTCTCTTACTCTCCCTTTGTGCTTTGACCTCCTTTCCTTTGTGGCATGCTACACAAGTGATTAAAAGCGTAACACTGTAGTTTTTTCGCCATGGGTAAAATTACTCCTACAGACATGAAAATAAACGTTCACATGTTGATCTAATAAGGAAATGTATAGACAACTGTAGTCAGATATAAGTGATGGGAATATCAGCATATGGGCACTAAGTGAGGCTAAAGGATGCACACATTGAGAGGATTGTACAACAGGAGGAATCTAATTTCAACACACACCTAAGGAGCGTTTTAATGTCCTGGTGTAAATGTAACCCATATCTAGACAGGAGCTATGCCACAGTTTTAATACCAGGTGTACAGGGAGTCTTTCTTCATCTCCACCGCTCTCTCTTTGTCTCTGCCTCCTGGTGTTTCTCTCTTTCTTCAGCTAACAATGCCAGGGTGTTATTTCTCTTCGAGGAGGCTGCTTGAGTTCCCATCGGGCACGAGGGCGGCGGGGTGGAGATGGAAGCATTGGCCGTGCGAGACGGCGACATCGGGCTGGGCGAGCCTATTAGCGCACTTCACAGCTGGTCTACTCTCTCTCTCCTGCTCTCTTTCCATCACACACACACACACACACACACACACACACACACACACACACAAATACAATGGTCTTCAAGAGACCCATTGAAGGCTGCTAGATTGAAGGAGAAGAGGGAAAGAAAGACGGCGCTGGTCGTCCTCTGAGCTCCCATTAAAAGTGTCTTAAAAGCTGCCAGAGGCTGGATGAGGGGTGAGAGACGGCATCCATCAATTAGAGGAAAATAAGGTGGAGGACGAGGGGTGGAAAAAGAGACAGTGTGCGTGTGCGTGTCCATGTGCATGTGCTGGGAAAACAGCAGAGTGAACCCAAGAGGTGCAACCTCAAACTGGTCAATCCAAATGGGAGGGAGGGAACCGAAAAAATGAATAAGATCTATTGTTACTGTAGCTCTCAGCGGCTGAGGAAAGGTCTCCTCTCCAGCAAAAAGGGGGTCACAGAAAGCCATAACAATACTTTGCAAGAGTTTAGCGTTCACATCGCTGCAGAAATCCGAAACAGTAAAAACAGAGGTTGTGAGATAGATCTATAGGTGAAACAAAGACAAACATGCTTTTATCAAGTTGCATTAAGCTAAGCGGAGCGCTTTCTACTTTCCCTGTTATTGTCGTCTCCAGAGCGATGCTCTAATTTAGACTTGAAAAGTGGCAAAGCTTTCACCCCTGCCGGCAGGTACTTGAGGTGACAATGACACTGAAATACTTTGAATACATTACAGTGTGTTCTTCATTCTTTCCACTTGTATTATCATACCTCTCATTCTGTCCTGCATGTCATTATATCACAGCGGTGACACCGGGGAGACTGTTTCATATCATTTTATGAGAGGAGCTTGAGGTTGTTAAACAAGATGTTTTACTTTGCTTGCTAGTGAGATAGTTAAATCTAAAGTGATCCAGTCTCGTAAACATCTTTATAATCCTTTCGTCTTTTTTTGCTTTTAATTTACTAGAGAAAGAAACCCCATTGGTTTAAATGTTTTTAGTGTCTTGAATTAAGGAACATTTCATTTGCTAACTTTTTTACAAAAGGATAATGTTTTTATATGGTGTTATGTCATATCACAGCAATTTACAGGTAGAAATATAATGTGATTAAGTCTTTTATAACATTTGGAACATGCTATCATTGGTGTTGATTTACTGCAAAATAAATCAGTTGCTGTAAGTTAATGACTTTTGGGTGATATGATGAATTTCAGTTGATCTGATCCAATAATCACTTCTTATGTTTAGATTTGGATCATGTTGTGTGCAGAAGTGGGCAGTGGGGTTGATGACATTTGTCTGATACGACTGGATTTTGAAGCCTCAAAATGCTACACAGCTGCTAATGTTGCCGTTGACTGCTGGCCAACAGCAGAATCTCCAACAGCTTGTGTGAGGTCCACTTAGCAGCCACACTGATGTTGGAAAACAGCCTGTTCTGTTAAACTGATTTGAGATAACAAATCCCCTATAAATGCTTTCTACAGCAAAAAAAAGAAAGAAGAATGTTAAAACCTGCTACATGTCTGGTTTGTTTCCTCAGACATTTCACTTACAGGCCTTACTCAGCTTAATGGATCATTATTATCTGCATAGGTACTGGTGTGATTACTAGCAACAGGTAAGACTATCACTGAGAAGATTGGCTTGAATACTGCGTCTTGTGTTGTGAACCAACATGTCACACTGGAATCCTGCTAAACAGGAAGAGTCTGCAGCTCTTTCAAAGTAAAAGAAGCTGGAAAAACGTCAGATGGCATGTAGAAGATGGTGTTATCTTAATCTGCTTTAGTATGGATTTATTAATATAATTTGTTTCGGTTTCAGGGTGCTGGTACTGTGCGTGCACTTGATTATGGACATGTGACAGAGCCACCGTTAATGTTATTAGTGAAACCTGTGCTTTCCCTAGTATGACAAATTGAATTTCTGCTGTGGAAAAGAATGAATCTATTAAACCTAAAATGTGTTTCAAGTCGTATCAGATGTAAGAAAAAGCAGTTACTGTGTTACCTCGGTTTCAGCTTGAAATCAGACCTGCTCCAACAGTCACTGTCAAATAAGCAGCTATTTATAGATCTGTCTGACTCCTGTCCCTCATGTCCTCCATCAATCAGGCAGGTTCCTGGAGACCCCATGCCCCAAGCAGGACAAGGCTGCATACAGTATTGTGCATCAATAGACCCAGTCTGGTCTATCTCACAGCCCACTGCTATTGTTAGGGGGCTGTTTCAGGTTAATTACAGATGTTGTATAGCAGTCCTATACAAAAAAAGTACCTGCAAGCAAAGCATTTCATTTGTTTCCTATCAAGAAAATAACACCCAGTTATTGTCAATGTTCAGCTTCAGGCAGACTTGACTTGCACCTGGAAAGTGTGAACAATCTAAACCTCTCAGCAGAGTGTGTGTCTGTATGTGTGTGTGTGTGGGTGTGTGTCATTATTTCTTCATGAGTATGGTTTGTTTCAACAAGCTGAGAGATCAGGCTGTTATAGCTTTTTGATTAATCCGAGAATACAGAAACGTGACGGAATCCTCTGAACACAATGTGCTCTCATGTGCTCTCATTTTCCGCAAAATCCTCAGCGCTTAACAGTGAGTAAAAACAACCATCTATGTTCTTTATCGTTTTACTGCAAAGAGTAATATTGCTTTCTACTTTTATCTGTGTTTTTATCAGGGGGGGCAGGAGTTGCTCAGTCACTGATTAGAGGACATTAACATCTTGTTTTAATACAGATTTCATGATGTAGATTAGCCTCAAACAGTTCATCTCAGCATTAACCTTGCGAGGTTCAGGGCTTATTTAAAACAGTAGAGGGCGTTTTGAGCAATTTCACACTGATTTGAATAACCTTGGTGAGAAATGACACCCATTTACACCACCATGGATGTGTTTCATCATAGTCTTATTGAGTTTACAGCTCGAAAAACACATTTAACTGTGATGTACCTCTTTAGCACAGTGTGTGTGTGTGCATAGCACATGTACATACAGCATGTATAGGGAAAATCTGTATGCAAATACGTGCCTGTGTATTTGCTCAACACAACCGATGCATGCATGAATGCAATTAAGCATAGACTATATATGAATATCATACATAAATGTATGACTATATGTGTGTGTGCACCTATGTGGTCTAAGTCCTTCTCTCTCTCTCTCTCTCTCTCTCTCTCTCTCTCTCTCTCTCTCTCTCTCTCTCTCTCTCTCTCTCTCTCTCTCTCTGGGATCCCAGTCTTCATGGAATCCTATTAGACAAGACCTGCTTCCATCTGGACCCAGCACTGACAGCCCATTCATCAGCACCGCACACACAAGCAAACGCAGGGCCCTTCATTGTGGCGCGGGACGAAACAAACATCCCATAATAATAACACAGACACCCCAGCGGGAGCAAGGGATTGAAATGGCATCTCCACTGCGAGGGCCAGAGGGATGGATAAGATGGAGAAGCAAATGTAGTAGTGCGTGTGTGTGCGTGTGTGTGTGTGTGTGTATGTGTGCAGTCTATTGCCTGCCCTCTCTGTGTTCATGAGCGACTGGCTCATGGTTTGGACGTACTCATGAGAGAGGCTTCTGAGAGTAACGAGCATGAAATAACTCACCTGGTGGATCAGAGACGCACACACACACACACACACACACACACACACGGCAGTAGCAGCAGCAGCAGCGAGGCACCGGGAAGCAAGACAAAGAGAGGACGGGTTAATATCAACACACGACCCATGTGGGGTCTGAAGTGTGTCAGGCAAACACAATACAGCTGAATAAAAATCAAGGCTGTGTGAAAAGGCATTCACCCAGAGATGAAGCGGTAAACAGAAAGGTGGATGAACTCAAGCGCTCAGACAAAGCCAATCGTTCTGTCGGACAGAAACAAAACCTCATATGTGTTTATCCTGTTCGCATCCAGGCCAAGTCCCTGTTACTCGACTGCACACTTTATGAGTGTTGTCTTCAACCGAGAAAGTTTTCACGAGTTTACCCCATAATATACCCCGAGATGCAGCGGGGAATGGGCCAAGCCGAGACACACTACATCAGAAATCAATTTTCAATCTTGACTGGCTCTTGATCTTCAATATCTCACATGAAAGAGAGCAGAAAGAGCACATACAGTGGTATTTATCTCCCTCTCTCACACACACACACACACACACACGCACACACACACACACACACACAAACCATCAGCAATACTATTGGCAGCAAAGCCATGAGAAGCTGATGGAGTGGTTGTCTTGGAAACAGAGACTGGCACGGGTTATTATGAGGGAGAAAAAAAAAGGAGGGTGAGGGCCACAATGCAAAGATCTGCAGCGAGACAGAGGTGTGTGTGTGTGTGTGTGTGTGTGTGTGTTGTTATGAGGGGTGATAATAGAGCTTCACCTGTAGATAAAGTTCCATTCTCTTACTACCTCCACTATCAATAATTCACATAAGACAAATGAATCAATAATTCAATAATTCAAGCAGATAGACAGAGCTACACCTGCAGCTATGCTACAAGGTGTGTGTGGTGCTAGTGTATCGTTGGTTGAAAAACACACTGAGAAAAGGGAGGAAATTGATGAATAAGGTGGGATTCTAACAAGCACAGACAGAGTGACAGACTGACAGCATGGCCCCATCCCCCTCGGTTTCCCCTTTCTCCCCCTTCTCCCCCCCAGCCGTCTGCCTTCAGTGGGCTCCGTAGCCCTGTGGTGATTGTTGTTGACCTCCTTTTCTCGCTCCCTGTCTCCATCCTCCCTCCTCTCCATCCCCTCTTCCCTTCCAGCCCACCCCCCTTTCTACAGAGAGGAGAGAACAAGTATCCAGGCAACCCAGCAGTGTTTACTGGGAGGGGATGGGAGAGGAGAGGAGAGGAGAGGAGAGGGAAAATCCGCATTGTGATGGAAACGAGAATACAGATGAGACCCGGAGCGGGAGGCGCTGAATGAGAGAAACAGCAAGAGAGGAAGATAGCGAGGGAGATACACTACTGAGGACGAGAGAGAATAGAGAGAGATAAGTATCAAATGAAGTCCTCAAGGAACGGGTCCTGCAGTGGCATCTACAACATTCCAAAATAAAAGAGTGACAGACCAGGAAATGGAGAAAATCAGCAAAAGTACTTCACTTAAATATTGTCAAACTTGCCCTTTTCAGGGATGGTTCTATCTGTTTTATTACATGCATTAATGTTGATTTATGCTGGGTTTATGTCAGAGTGATATTGCACGCCTGCACATGAAAACACTGCATTAACCTCCACACCGAGTGTTTTTGAATAAATTGATAACACCAGAATACCCTGCAGTTCTCCAGAAGAAACAACCCAACAAGACGGAAGAAAAGTGCCTTTAATATCTCTCTGCAATAAACATAATTTCATTGCAACTCATCGGGTTGCATGGGTATTGCTGTTTGTTGGGTTTACTCCGTGATCTGCACCAACGAAGACCTGAATTTGAACCTGATCTTAAAGGCAACCGCAGTGAAAAGAAGAGCTTGTGCAGCAACCTCCTGCAGAGAGCGGCCCCTTCTCCTCATTGTTAACTTACTGTGCGTTTCTGGAGATGTTGAACTGGCAGTAAATATGTTTGAAGAAAAAGAAGAAAAATAATAATACACGGCAAATAGGAAATTATGCTAATGTCGGTGTGTCTTGAGGCGGTTGTGGGGCAGGGCAAGCTGCGCGACAGATAAGGTTCCAGAAAAGAGGGTTTTCCTCGGCTCTCCAAACCCCTCAAGACACACAGGGAGATGGCAGAGGAGGGGGGGGGGAGCACACATAAAAACACTGTTGTTGTGTGTGCTTTTACTTTCAACTGCCTTTTTATATTTTGCCAGGAAAATAAAGTTTCATTTATTCTTTTTCAGTCTCAATGGGGAAAGTCGTGTCATGCCAAATCAAAGCTGGCTGATGATGTGCAGCTTCAAACATAATAGTTCAACAGAAAGACAGACAGACAATAAGAAAGAGTGCTAATAACAAAAAAAACATATTTAGCCTACTGACAAGCCTACTTTTTCACATTTAACCATTGCAAATCATTTTTGCAGTGCTCTGCTACCAACAAGCACACACACACACACACACACACACACACAACAAGGCCCTTCTGTCAGCTGGATGACATTTGATAGGGCTGTGGTAGCTCATCTCCAAACCTACAGTAATCCATGACATACTACAGCCACTGTGAGATGGGATGATGAATGGGGTTCTGTGGCCTTTCACCATTCAGAGGAACTGGGAAAAGACCGCTGAGCTGCTCCACACCTGGATCTTTAGGGATGAGAAGCCTCTCCAAACATAGGTTCGACTTTGCGAGACAATCGTTGTTTTTTTGACAAAATGACATGAAATCAAGTGCATGTCCGGATTCAATCTGCAATCACACAGAGCAATCAGTGGAGAGCTGTGTTAAAGCCCTGCGGGGAGCAATCTGGGCCATTTCCAAGCAGCATCTCCCACAGCCACGGAACAAAAAAAAAAAAAAAAAAAGCTTTCCGCAGAGGAGCTGAGCTCATTTTGAACACATAATTGTCCTCCTCTTCCCCTACAGCCTCATTACAGTGCAATCTGATTACAGGGTGGAAAACAAAGGAAGACGATGAAAAATAGCAGGTCTGTTTGTGTTTCTGTCAACTTTAGGCGCCTCCCTCCCTTTCTCTGCTTAGCGTGGGTTTGACTTTAAGTAAGCCGGGAAAAAGTACAACTCTATAAAAGCAGTTTGTTGTTCATTCCAGGTGAAATTGCATGTCACATCCGTTTGGGTTTCACAATGTTAAAAAAAGCTTAAATTGTCATCCCCCCGGTGTCAGAGGACTGGTGGGAGCCTCACAGGGCCTAACGCTGGGTGTGACTGAAGTCGGCCCATTTTCTGTGTATGACAGCAGCAGAATGAGACTGTTTCGGCTCAGTTACCACGCCAACGATCGGGTCCCCTGCTCCCAATGAGCAGATTTCATTGGCCTCTATTACTGGGTCAGGCTGCATGTGGCGGCGGCTGTGTGTGTTTGACTAGGCAATAAGCCCAGTGTCACTGTCACTTTCATCAGCACAAGATCTCTCTCTCTCTCTCTCTCTCCCTCTCTCTCTCTCTCTTTCTCTTGTCTTTTTCTTTGTCGAGCTCTCTCTCAAGGGCAGCTCTGGAAGGACCATTGAAGCCTCCAGGAGAGAGGCAGACAGGAAGAACTCGACTGAACCAACAACAGTACCGGCGGCTGAACACGTTTTCTTGGAGAAAAACTATTTTTTTATCTCTTCAAAATATGAAAAACCCAACGTTTTTGTTTTGCATTATTAAACAATGCATTAATATCAAATTAATACTGAGTGCTTTTTAACTCTGGGACATTCTTCCTGAAACAATTGTGAGTCTTAAAACAAATGCCGGATCGTTTTCCAATCGGAAGATCGGCGGTTCGATGCCCGGCTCCTACAGTCCGTGTCGATGTGTCCTTGGGCCAGATGTTCTCCAGTGTGTCAACGGGTGAATGACATGTAGTGTTCAGGCGCTTTGAGTGCTCGGAAGACTAGAGAGGCGCTATACGAGTGCAAGTCCTTTTATCATTTAACAACAATACATCAGAGAGTCGGCCATGTCAGCGGCAACCCAGACCCGCATACTAATGAGCCGACTGGACAGCTTTCACCAGTCAGGTGCGTCGCATCGGCGCTGAAGTGCTACTCAAGATGGCTTGTACGCCACTGACTCTGTCTGACTCATAAATAGTCCGGTACACCTCTGTTCTGATACATATTACTCCAACCTGCTCTCTATAGAGAAACATTCTGTAAGTCTTATTCCTTCGGATGTCAATATCCAGCTGTGTGAGAAGGGGGAAAAAGTGTGGGGGAAGGGGGGGGGCATATAGGTTGAAAGTTTGACATACGGCATACAGCAGTGCGTGCACGTCCTTTACGTGGTTTTCAGAGTGAACAAAATATCAAAGACAGAGTCTTGTGCTGCAAGCGCCTGCGTGTGCACCCATGTGCAGTGTGCATTGCATGTGGCTGAGTGTATTAAATGTATTAAATGTGCATCGTATACATGCGTGTTTATGAGTGTGTGCACATCAGGGGATTTGATTTGAGGGAGTCGAGCCGTGCGGAAGTACTATGCACTACCCAGTCCTCAGTCAATGGAGTAAATGAATTACACACAACGAAGATCAACACACACACACACACACACACACACACTCACACTTAACACATGGCACCTATAACCCAGTCTTAACACTCTAAACAAAGTTGCTAATCCAGCAAGTGAAGTGAGGAGGTGATTTTCATTACTGATGAACTGGCAAACACACCAACATAGATCTTATTCCTTTCACCTTACAGGCAGCCGGAGTAATAAAATGTAACTGTTTCCATCACTCTCGCTGCCGTTTGGAGCTCTCCATGTGCAGAACTGTCTGGTGCAGCCTTAACGTTTTAGTTTAGGGTGCCATCAAAGAGCCATCAGCAGTAAGAATGCACCCAGGCACACTGTCAGTCTAATAACCCCAGTGATTGCTTCCCTGCTCTCTAAATATGACAAGCGACGCTGAGAAGCTCAACCTTTCCATTGTGCAAAATGTGCCACTTAAATAAACGAGCCGCGGTAATATTTCAAGCGCTTTCCTTATTCCCCTCCATCCCCTCTGATCACCAGTCCTTGTCCGGCTCCATTAGAGCCGTTTCATATCGGAGAATAACAATATCTCAGTCGCTGTGCGGCTCACCGCGCGCTGCCGTGGGGCTAATCAATCTACGGCTCGTCTCTTCATAGGTGGACTGATCGGCTGGCATTATTCTCCAGTCAATTACTCCCAGCGAGAGAGGCAGAGGGAGCAATGACAATGGACGCTGATGAATGCCACTCAGGGCTCGATTTAGCCGGCCGGGGCGCCGTCCCTAAGCTGGCAGTAAGACAATTGGGTCGTCTAATAGGTATTTATATGAGCTCCCCTCCAGCGACCGGCTATTTGTTACAGAGAGAGGTTACTGCTGGAATGGACTGTTTACCTATCATGTGCTAGTTTGCATAAGGACACAGTGTGTATGATGGATGCTCGTGCGTGTGTGTGTCTATGCGCATGCAAGTCATCTGTATTCCTAATCATTTTTTTAAATGATGCTTTCATCTGCTGCCTTTAAGCAATGGCAAGAGTGGATAGTAGCAACCCAATAACTATCCATTAGCCATGGCTTGAATCTGAACGGCTTCATTTAAACTCTTGGGACACACAAGAAGCAGTGATGGTTCAACAGCTGGTGAAGGTATTTAATACATCATTATGCTCTGTGCACGTGTGCAGGAGTGAAAAAAGCGGCCTCAAGACAAAAAAAAAAAAAAAAAAAAAGGAAGTTGGCACGACAAACATTAAGGGTTCAGGGAATGGCAGGCCGCAGACATGCTCTACTGTCGGGCAGGATGATGAGAAAAACACCGCAGCACCAGAGATGGGGGAAAGAGTGAAAGAAAAGGCAAGAGACAGAAGGAGTAGGAGAAACGGACAAAGAAAGACGTCGCTCACAGCTGCAGGCCACAACAACGGATTAAAGGACGATGGGAGAGGAGGCCTGACCGAAGAGAGAACTGGCAGAGCAAAGGAAAAGGGAACAGGCGCTTATCGCTGTGCTTTTTGGTCCTATTTTCCCAAAACATCATGAAGTGCGTTCTTTGTTGTATTGCAGTTTGGTTAGGCCTGGTACACTGGGGGCTGGTCTGAGCCTCAGGCCTCTCAGCTAAGGACATACAGAGAAAGGAGTTTCTTGTTTGGTATGGTTATAAAATTGTATTGCTCTTAATGTTCTCATGATTACATTTTGTCTCGATTTTTCAAAAACATGAAGGGCTCCACAACTGATTTGAACTAGTCGGCCAATAGAGCACCTCAAGGTAGTTTTTAATTGCATGAAAAGCTTCTTTTTTTTGTGAATTCCTATTTGCAGTCATTCCACAACCAGACCTCACAAGTGTTGCCGTTCCCATGAGAACAGGATTGGCCAGGGTCGAGCCTTGGCGCAGCAAGTCCTCGTGGCGTGACGGTAGAGTGTCTTGACTCCGGATCAGAGGGTTGCGTCTCCCAAATCACGTCAGGGTCATCGCTGTTTCAGGGCCGACCTGTGTTTAAAAAGCTCTGCAGCAGGAAAGCAGAGTTTTATCCACACAGTGGCTGCATTTGCCCGAAAACAGAGCGAAGGAGCGTCGACAAGCAGCTGTCTCATACTGAAATATGCAAAGCGGTGAAAACATTAAAACCCACTGAGCAAAAATAGAATCTTTCCACTCAAGAAATCTGAGCAGCTCTACCTCTCAAAGTGTAAATCCATACATACATTCTCCGCCCAGTACTCTTGAGTGATATAATACAACGCCATCATGCCGCAGTGAAATCATTTCCTCGGATAGAACAGATGTCTGTGTTTTTGTCTGCGACACAAGGCTCTTTTGTGTGTCTAAATCATTTCCACAGTCGTACCAACCTGGCACGAAGGTGTCTGCTGTCCTATAATCCTAATAACAGATGGCCACAACTGTCCAGAGCACACCGGTTCCATCATGCAAATGACTGCTTTAAGGTAATATTCTACAGTAGCCGGGTGACTCAGTTACTCTAATTGCGCTGTCAGACCAGCCTTTTTTTCCCTACTTGTATTTTTCATCTCTTTCTCTTCTTCACATGAAGCACATCTTTCTTATCAAATCTCTGGGCACTAAAAACACACAGAACCAGGATTCATGGCAACGTAAGAGTTGTCCACTTATTACTTCCTCCTGTGTCCCCCGTTACTCTGACATTTCCTCTCAGAAAAAGCCTTTCGCTGGACAGCCCAGGGGTGATCACATCCAGCATGTTAACTAATTGACCCCCCCTGACCCACTAAAGCACTTCCTGTGGTCTGCTACAAGGAAATTTGGTTAAAAAGTGTAAGAAAATACCAGGAAGTTGGCTGAATAGTCTGTTTTGTCTTCTTGAGGCTTGGCTTTATACACAGGATTCTGAGTGTGTGTGTGTGTGTGTGTGTGTGTACAGCCACATTGTGGGGACTCAACTTTCTTATAGTGACTAGAGGCACATCCCTAAAATGTAAATCACTACATGTTAGGATAAAGACTTGGTTTAAGGATAGGGTAAGGGTTAGGTTTAGGCTGGTAGTGATTATGGTTAGGGTTAGAGTAAGTCTCCAGGAAATTAATGTAATGACCCCAAAAGTCATGAAAACACAACTCTGTGTGTGTGTGTGCGTGTGTGTGTGTCTTGGGGTGAAAAAATAAACATTACTAGAGTTTGGATAGAGCTCTAAACACACACCTTTTTTACCTTTTTTAGCACTGCCCTGCCAAACACCCGTGACGTGCCCCGAACAGAGCGGCATCATGGGCAGTCTAAATTAAGCATAGGGCCGTGACACGGCACTCTGTCGAACACTCGATGTGTTGGGGAGGAGTGAGTGAGAGGCAGATGAGGTAAGTGTGCTCTGCAAGCACGACTAAATCAAAACAGTAGCTGGATGAATGAAAACATCAGAGCGCGGTAATTAAACTTACTTAAATAATTAAACTTCTGCAACACCGGCGTCTCATTGACTCGTGCTGCTTTCAGCTATTAAAAGAGGCACTGATGTTGGTCAAGTGTGTAAAAGCAGAGTGAGGCCATTATAAAAACACAATGCCATGAAACCAATACCTACACACAAGTCCACTGTGATACTGCACAGCCGTGCCCGGATGTGTTATCCCAACACATTACACTGTTGAAATGAATTCAATAAATCACAGACAGCTAATGAGAGAGTAAGAAAGGCGTATTTCATGACACGTCCAAATAGTTCCTCGTCTGTGGAATAACAGGAGAGAGGGGAGGAGAGCCGTTCCCAGAACTGAAAGACTCCCTGGATTGGAATACGGGGCGTTGATATTTTCTTAAGTAGGCCTCGGGGAAAGCTTTTGAAACCATGCTTGATGTAGGACTTTATTTGGCTTGGAATAAAAGCCCTTCCCCAGGGTGCTCCTCCTCCTATAGGCTGCTTAACCCTGCCTAACACGTGCACACACACACAAAACGTTAAGTAGGTTATGATTCATTTTCTTTGTCATCGTTTGCCCATAAAACAAAGTCAATTGGAGCGAATGGGGGGGCTTTCCTCCACTCCTTTTAGGCTGCACTCTAAATCAGTCATGGCAATTAAGACGCTACATGTGTGTATTTAAAATGAAATACGCAAATGTGAACGCACACACACACACACACATGTAGCAGACACACACAGTCGGCCGGTTGGCATAATGCCATGCAAACTATAACCTGACATTTCCTCTGTATTGTTGCTTCTTAAATGGACCTGTAAATAACTGGGAGCACAATGAGGGGACGGTGGCCAGACGATTAATGAATTCAATTAGTCAACGTCGGGCCGATTAAGAGGTCTGAAAAGAAGCATTGTCACATCGTAGATAGGAGAGGAGTGTGTGTGTTTGTGTGTATGTTTTAGGGAGCCAGAATCAATGGCTCCATCAGTCAGCCAGGCCCGGCCTTGCACTCTGGGCCTCTCGCTCCATTCATCACCAAGGGCCAACCAGGGAATATATGTGTGTGTTTCATTTTGTAGGTGTGTATTTGTGTATTGTCAGGTGCGTCCCTGTGCGCGCGTGTGTGTGTGTGTGTGTTTGCATACCGGCAGCTCATTACAACTCTTTGTACCGACACACTGCACGTCTTAAAAGCGGGTAACGTTGCTTCTTATCTCACCAGCAGGATGAGCGCTTTGAAAGCATCAAAGGCCTCGTAGATGCTTTCTCAATTAAGAGCAACCTTTAAGCTGAAGGATTCACTTCCCCACAAAAGCTTCTCGTCTGCTCTTACACTATGTACCACAATAGAAACTGGAGGCGCAGCACTTGTAGCTGTCAGATGCCGAGTTCAAACAGCGCGGTGATTTTTTTTTTCACAGCGGGGCCCGAGCGGGGAATCGACCTTTTCACCGAGACGGCTGAGTAAACAAAACAACACAAAATGCTAAGCAAAACTCACAGTATTCAGGCGGCGACTGGCTGACGAGACGGTGCCAAAAGAGCGCAAACAATGGAGCGCCTCAGCAGCCCACTAGAGCTGACGGGGCCTCTTCACGGAGGGGACACTAAAAAGGAAATGTGTTTGGGGGAAATGGTGCTAAGCATGTGAGCCGCTTTCAGTCAGGAATATTCTTTGCTGATGCTACTTGAATACACTTTTTACACGCGTGTTGGGAGAGAGAGAGAGAGCTTTACAAGCACAGCTCAGATATTATTACAGAGTATGAATTAAAAAGACTCCTCACACAGCTTGCTGGAGTGAGAGAAGAATCTGTTACAGATTCAGAGCTAACAATGCTTTGGTTATGGGAGAGATTACTCATTTTGGGTGGGAAGAGAAGCTGTGATGAGTGTGTGTGTGTGTGTGTGTGTGTGTACCCGTTCTCTCTGTTTATCAAGTGTGTTTATCTGTGCAAAGTAAGATGAATATGTATTGAGGATTACAAGGTGTTGAAATGGACTGAGAGAGGCCTTAATTCAACTTACCATCATATTTTATATTATTTTTGTGCACCTATAGGGTTACCCAGGGGTCAGATTTTGTTAAGGCTGATGATTGATAATTGTTAATTAATTGTATTTATATATTTGTTCATTTATCTTCTCTATTCATGGATTAATGTAATTGTCCATCACAATTTCCCACACCGCTAGCTGACATCTTTAAAAGCCACTGAATCTTGACGTAAATGACGTAAATGATTAACCAATTATCAAAACAACTATTTTCCGTTGATTGATTCGTCAACTAATCATTTCAACTCTATAATTGCTATCTGCTAATTTAGCATTATAAACTGTATGAGGTAAAAACAACTTACTTTTTTTAAACACAGAGGCCTTAATAATAACACAAAGACCAATACACGCAGAGGACTAACAGATGAGAGGAGAGCTCTACCACAGTGGCTGTTACTGAAGTCTCCACTGGCTTCGGAGCACTAAGGGGTGAGACTTCTGTCATTCAAGGTTTCCTACCAGGGTGTGCTTTTGCTTTCATCTGCTGTCCATCCGCTGCTCTGACAGACGCTGCAGTTTGCACTGAGCCAGGAAGCTCTATCAGAGATGCTGCTATTGATGGGTGAGATGAATCAATTATCTGTGAGTGGACACATACAGGAAGGGGGCACTTGGTCTGGCCTGAGAGCCCCACTGATGCTATACTATGTTTATCTCTATGATAGGCTTCTCCTTTCACCCCCACCTTACAAACGCGCACACACACAAACACAAACACACACACAGGCCCTCGCCCACTCCCTGATTGCATCTGCCTTGTCATCGTCAGTGGCCAGCTTGGCTCCTCGGGGGCCCCTGCTGCTCTGATGGAGCAAAGCAGGCCAGCCTCCCTCCATATACGGCGTGCCCCGCGCCACACCATTGACCCCCCCCCCTCTCAGGACAAATTTAATTTGGAGGTGCAGAGGACTGATAAAACCAGGAGACAGCATAAGGGACAGAGGGGGAGGGAGGTGATTTGATACCTCCTTCAGCCCCCTTTCACCTCCTACACACACACACACACACACACACACACACACACTTCCTCCTCTCCCTTTCCACCACCCTGCAAACCCACCCCCTCCACCCCCTGCATCCTCAGACAAAGACATCCTTTTTCTCCTCTCTGCCATCTTTTCTGTTATCAGACGGCTGACAGGAGGAAAGAGGAGGATGATCAACACCATGCTTCTGATCTCAGATGCATTACCTGTGGATCTCTGTATCTATGCTGAATGATAACATACACTGTCTTATACTACACACTTGGGAAAATCCCCTTGTTCAACATGAAGCAGTTCTCTAAATATTGATAAAAAGACAATTGTTCGATGTACAATTAAGATATATAAGACAGAACACGCTTTGGCAGTCGCTGTACAGTCAACTAACATAAAGCTATATATGATGCAGAAGCACGACACAAAATGATGATTTGCTGCTTCTTTGTTTGATGTCATTTTTAATTGACTATCTTTGGGTTTTGTATTGTTGGTTGGAGAAGGTAAACATTTTTAAAGACATCACATTGGGCTCTCGGACATTTTTCATAATTTTCTGACATATTAATATATGAATAATTTATCAAAAAACAACAGATTAATGAAGATAATCATGAGATGAAGCCACATGGTGAAACATTCCGAGGGATGTTTTTGCACCTGGCCACAGTTAACCCCTGAAATAAATGTGTCTCAGCAGCATCGTGACCCACTAATAGCCTGCTTGTTCAGGCCTAAAACTTAAGTGAAGCGGTAACAGAGCGTAAACGCTGGCCCTGGTGGCTCCGGGTGGCTCCGGGTGGGGCCCACAGATGTTGGCTGCAGTCTGTCTGAAAGGCCTTTATTGAATTAGCCAGAGACTGGAGTGAATGGTCTGGAGCTGGAGGTTTTCACAGGTCAGCGCTCCCCTCCAGCCCTGCAGCCATAAGACCTCTGAGCCACCTGCAGCTGGGAGGCGTGAGCGGAACCTCAACCCGAAACTGACTCTGTGTGTGTGTGTGTGTGTGTGTGTGTGTGTGTGTGTGTGTGAGAGAGAGCGAGAGAGAAATAGAGAGGGGGGGGGGG
>NW_022280093.1:1156188-1156953 GCF_004355925.1 Anarrhichthys ocellatus
GAGAGAGAGAGAGAGAGAGAGAGAGAGAGAGAGAGAGAGTGGGATGACCAACTAGTCGACAGATGGATTTTCTTGGGGAAAAAAAGGGCAAACTATACAGACACGCAAATACACACATGCAAAGACAGAAGGTCAGGCAGGTGAAAGTGTGTGTGTGTGTGTGTGTGAAGGCATGATCACACTGCCTTCTCATACGGACAGGTGAGAGCTGCAATTATCACCGGGATATCATGCACGCACACACACAAAGCTCAAGGCTCTCCACACACACACACACGCACACACACACAGACACACACACACACTTCACCAAGTCCCCAGTCACTCTGTGAAACCGTGGTGCCCTTTACCCCCTAACATCAGTCAGATCATGTTACCATGCCAGCTCTGCTCGCCAAGCTGGTGAACGGGCACCAATCCCCTCAGCCCCACACTCCCACTGCCCAACTCATCTATTATTGATGCTGACATAATTGCATGGGGGGAGGGGGGGGGGCATCATCCACCAATATCAAGACTCCCGAAATAAAAGGCCTTTCAATAATTCAGGATGAGATGCCCACCCCAGGCTGGGAAGTGGGGGGGGGGGACCTCTCACATGATGAGATCATGGTCCCTCGGACGCAGGAGGGCGTGAGGGCGTGTCTGTGTGTTCATATTTGTGTGTGTGTGTACATGTGTGTTCATAACCGTATGTCAGGTGACAACTGTGTAAATGTAAACCCAGTTTATTATGGGATGTGTCGCTGGTGGGGGGGGGGGGGG
>NW_022280093.1:1157053-1162798 GCF_004355925.1 Anarrhichthys ocellatus
GGTGGGGGGGGGGGGGATGGAGCTGTGACCTCCCACGCTACTCACCACCACTATCTAAAACCACCTTCATTAATCAAGTGTTGTGTGTGTGCATTTGTAAAAGAAAAGGGGGGGGGGGGGTATTAATTTGTATTCAAGTAAACTTCAGGCATCAGCATATACTGTGATTACGGGTTTGGCAAATTGCTAAGCATGATTGATTGTATCTCATTGTTGGGATAATGTGTGATCTGTGACCGATTGATTGTGTCTCACTGCACCGAATGGCTCATTGGAATATTAACGACCCGCTCCTCGTGTGTTGCTATGAAATGTCATCATATTGTTCCTCATTTGGAGATGCAAAATGATACCCAAGAAGTCATTTTAGCCTGAACAGCACTGACATGATATGACGGGGATGCTTTGAGTGTGAGATGATTCCTCAAGTAATAGTTTGATCCCAACCTTAAAACAGTCATTTTACATTTGCAATAACATTCAGTGTGCTGCTGGAAGTCTCCCCTTCTGATGGTGGATTCATTAAAAAATCCATTTGTTGATGAATACCCTCAACAAAGTGCTAAATAGAGTGGAAAAATCGTATTTATGTATTTATTGTGAAAGATTTTTCCAAAGGTCATTAGCTGTTAGTTTGGCATGTTATAGTCTGACATGTAATGTCATGATTCATATTTGTTATAATTGTATTGTGTCTCAATTCTTATTTATTGTCCGTGTTTAAACAGTTTAAAGGGGTCACAAACACAAATGATATTTACAGCTTTCGCATTCAGCTTAAAAGGAGCGCTTGAAGGCAACACATTCTTCTCTCACACTGAACATCCGCTCTGGAGCCGACAGATTTGCAGTTATCGATAATTGTACGCTTTTATTTTGTGTGTGTGTGTGTGTGTGTTTGTGTGTGTGCAGTATGTGTGATAGACACAGACAGCACAACAATCTATTTGTGTCCAGAGCAGCCTAAACATGGGAGTCAGACATCTGACGGCTGTGGCCTGCAGAGTTTCAGCGTTGATGGAGATATCAGGGCTGGTTTTCCACCCTCCACAGGAAGCAACGCGCTGCCATTCATTCCTGTGCTGCATGAAAAACAACTTCCACGGTTGCAAGACAATCCATCACAGCAACTATCAAGCCTGCATTTGCTCTGTTTTGTCGTTATCTCGGTGTGCCGAGTTGAGTATTTTCATATCGTTGTGCACATTACATTAGCGTCTGTTGACTGTCAATCGCTTGACTTGACAGGAAGAGACGGATTGTTGCCTCACATGCTAGCTTATCGCAGTCATTTCTGAGGTAAACCTTCTTAACCGGGGCACCAGTCGGTTTCTTAACATAACATGCATTGCAAAATTGCTTTAAGATATCAGATGCAGGGAAAAAAATATGACGTAACTTTAAATGACACCTGTATTCTCTGGAGGGCTGCAGCCTATCCCTACACACACTGGGGAAAACTGAGCTGCACGTGTGTGTACTGTAGTAGAAAACAGTACAGATGTAGTGATCGTCTCAAGGCCAAGAGGTCACAATGGCCCTGTAAATGCAGCAGTCTAACAAAGCGCCACCCACACGTTATGGAAATCCTTCCCTTTCTCAAGTGCTTGAAGTGACAATAACACCAATACAATATCACTAAAACTATCAAACACTGACTGATGTGTAAAGTCAGCGGCATCACCAAACAGGCAAACTTTAGCTCCTACAGGGCCCATCAGCCTCCCTTAGCTAATAAACAGTAATGACCTGCTTCCCAACACGTCTCGGAGCCTCCCTTCGTGTCGGCGTGGTGATGAGGACAAAACAGCGGAGCCAGCAGAAAGAGGCTGCGCCTGGGGTGGCCCGGTAATTACTGTTAATTGGTTTAACATGGGGATGGATGGAGAGAAGGATGAGGGGAGAGCTGGGTGGAAGGAAGAGTGGAGTTCTCGCTCCGAGCCCCGTCTACGGCTCGTTTGATGTGATAGGGTGTGCTATCGCGGCTCTCTATCAGCAGCATGAGCTAATGTAGAGGAGGTTAGACATGCAGGGCGGCCGAGTACGTAAGCAGTCTGGTAAACAAGCATCGGCTCGTACGGGGCACCGACATCCATGCACACAAATACAGACCACAAACAAAACGCCGGCGTCGGTGCGACGGGTGTGAGGACATGAAGACCTTTTATACAAAGAAAATCCAGGTATGCAAAGAACAAGCGCGAATGCGTTGAACACATGCAGACATCGACACACACGACTGTAAAACAGGCGCACTCAGATTACATGGAGCCTAAGGGGAGCCGCTCACAAAGATAAGACAGGCAGTCTGAAAGCCATTTACGACCAATTTGATGCATAGTGAGCCTCCTATCAGTGGTTGTGTGGGCAGAGAGATGAGGTGTGGAGTATTCCCCATCCCGCTCCATGCTAATACCCTGACCATAACCTCATCAACAACCCCTGGACATCTGCGCAGTGCTGCAGTGTAATCTTCTTGAGAGACGCAGGGGGAGAGAGAGAGAGAGAGAGAGAGAGAGAGAGACAAAGAACAGCAGATTTTAGGGGAAGATGAAAGAGACACTTTGTACCAAAGGCTGCAGTGTGGGTGTGCAGATAAAACAAAAGAGTGGATGAGGGAAGAGTGTGACGCAGAAGTTACCCAAAATACTTTCTTCTTACTTGTCCTGTATAATTTACACCATTGATACTCAAAGTGAGGTAACCTGCATTGAAAAAAAGAACAATATGACCAATTATAGGTTGTTTTTCACTCTGAGTCGCTATTCACATTTGTCTATTTGTTATATAAGAAATCCTCTCACTTTTGTTTATGCAGTATGAGTTTGCTGTTACAGAAAGAAAGTGAAAGTCATCGAGTAAGCACAGCAGGATTGGGATGACTTTGATCCTGATGCGATTTTAAACAGGCAACCTTCTGATCTGGAGTCAGACACACACCATTGTTGTGCCACCACATCCTCGCAGATAAACAGCCAAGTGTAGCTTGTGAGAACGCCAACAGGTGTGATCCACTGTGGCTGAGCGACACCTTCCCACTTTTTATCCTTTCCTTCCTCTCGTTCTCTCAGGCTGCACATTTCCGTGTGAGGCCAGTGTTAGTGAGAGAAGCTGGAGGTGCCCTGTAAGGTTTGCTCGTAAACAAACACAGTCGTGTGCAGTGCTTCTCGCTAAAAAGACAAATCGTGGAAATGTATCCTTGAGGCTTAAACATGTGTGGAATGCATTTCCTTGTTACTCTTCTTCTTCTCCACCTTTGGTCGCCTTAGTCGATCAGTGAAATCTGTAAAGACATGGCCAGTCTATGAGGTAAATGCCAGTTTCACTTCACACAATGGGCAATGGGCACTACGCTTTTGCATCAAAGCCCTTTGCAATCGGGGGGGAACGTGGCTCACATCACCTGCGTGTCCATGCGCACCTGTTAGCTTGAGATACAGACAAAACAGGAACCTGCTCACCAACACGCAGCCATAGCGCCGGTTAAAAAACAACCTCAAAGCTAAATACTTGGGCTCTTACACATGAGAAAGTTATAGTATGCGTGGTTGTGGTGACAATTAACAGACAATTGACCAAAGCCGCTGTGCAACGGGAGTGAGACAAACCCAAACCGCTGTGCATTCATTCAACAAGTGCTGTTGTGACGCACAACAGAAGATGCTCTACAGAATCCGAGGCACACCGCATTGTCACTCTGAGAAGAGAAATCGAGAGGAGGCCTGTGCTGCCGTCTCTCACCGGATAAAAGAGAGTTCTTGCTGGTGTCCCTCATTGCCCTCCTATTTCTGAGCAACACGGGTCGTAAGCACGGCCACCACCGACACCATAAAGACAGGTCTCCTCTACTTAGTTTTATGACTACTCCAATACACGCAATCAGCCGTAAAATTCCCCCTCACACAAAAGAGCCCTCCAATAAGCTTCTTGTGGAGGACAATAAAACCCGGCCGCCCCGGGCAGAAAACAACTGCTTCTCCTCAAGTCGATTTATGTCCCGGCCTCTCTCGTTGGGTGACGAAAGACAAAAAAAAAAAAAAAAAAACAGCTATGTCTTCATGTGTCTTTTTCGGGACAATGGAGTCATCTAGAGAATTGAGGGCCATTGCTGCTGTAAAGCATGATGGCAGGCTGATCGGTAAATAGGGCCGCCTGTCAGCCGGACTTTCCATCGATCGACCATAAAACGGCAGCGGGTGTAGAGACTTTACCAGATGCCACCACGAGGATAACAGGAGCAAAGTACATCAAAATATACATTTCATAAACACATTACAATGTATGTCGACAGTTGTGAATCAACAAGATCGGTTCCCACTGGCTTTTGTTCATATTTGAGAGAAAGGCCATTACATCACCGACATCATACCAAGCCCCATTGGGTTTAACAGTCCCAGGTAAGTCACAGAACACATCCCCATCGCCAACACAGCTTAAGTGCAATGTCAACTGTATGGTTTAACAGCTTTCACACTGGATACCAGCGTAGAGTAGATGTCTGTATAGAGCGACTAGAGCTCGTGGAGCTGTAGGGTTAGGGTCTGTGTGACGGTGGATTTGTGTGACTGCTTTATGAAGTCTCACTCTGATCTGCAAATGTTCTACGTCTTGATGCCACTCCGTCTGACGGATGCTGATGTAAACTGTCGGGGTAACCCTGACTGACACCGTGTAGGTGGTGCACGTGGTAAATCCTGCTGTGGAGATTCTTTAAATCCGCTTGACACCGTCTATTCACACAAGTGTCTCTCCAGAAAGTTCATTATTCCATCGCATTACACGCCGATTAACAGGTTTCTCCCAAGTCCTCCACCCCCCCCCATCTATTGACAATCCTCACTCTCCTCATCTCTAAACCTCGCTCAGCACAATGCCGATGTTAGCTGGGATGAGAGACAGTGGTGACGGCTGCTGGAGTTCATCAGCAGAGGTATAAGCCTGGAAGTTAACCAGCGCTGGGCCATTAGGCTTTGGATGCGTAAGCTCTCAGAGCTGTGCGGTATCGCCGATGAGCGATGCTTCAAAGATGTGCACGGTGGGAGTCGAGAGGCAGAGGGCTTAGTGCTTTATAGGACTGTAGTTGTGGGAAGTTTTCCAAAGTGCGCGGAGTGGAGACTTTCTTGCGGAGGGGAGAGGGTGAGACGGTCTTATAGAAGGGATGAGTCGAAGGGCTAATGTGTAAACCGTCTGCGTGGCTGATAAAAGTGATTTGTGCTCCCATCCATGTCTCCTTAAGTCTGTGAGCAGGACTCACTCGTAAAAGAAGAGCAGTCCTCTGAGAAACTTTGAAAATGTGACGTTGCAGTTCCTCCAATATCCAGCAGTGGCACACAAACACATGCACTTGTTATAACCATAGAACACATTAATAAACTAAATTCCTGGCTGAGAAACACTCACACAAACAGTTTAGGAGAGCCTTGTGAGTATGTGTCCTGCCCCCCCTGCTGTTCGGTATTTTACAGTTAGGCTGCTACAAAGCAGGTTGAATCACATACTGTACAGGCTGTATGCGCCCATAGAGGCCAGGCTTAGTGTAAAGCATAACAGCAGCACAACCAATAGACAAAGGGAATCCATTTGGAGCCATTTCACGCATGGCGTAAGGTAACTAGCCGAGGAGGACAGTGGATAATAAATGGGACACTCTCTGGAGTAAGACAGTCTTCCCACTCTTTCCACATCAAGGTGACGACAGGAGAGAGAGAGAGAGAGAGAGAGAGAGAGAGAGAGAGAGAGAGAGAG
>NW_022280093.1:1162808-1168488 GCF_004355925.1 Anarrhichthys ocellatus
AGAGAGAGAGAGAGAGAGAGAGAGAGAGAGAGAGAGAGAGAGAGAGAAAAGCCTGGTTTCTTCCTCATGCCTGATATGCTATTCCTATAAGAACTTCAGCACTTTAGCAGCTCTCTGAGCAAATTTAGCTTTTCACTTCCAAGTTTGTTCAAGTTTGCAGCTTTACAGCTCTGTCGCTTTTTTTTAACTTTGCAAATCCAGTCGCATGCATATCTCTGTATGAAGCGTGAAGCCCGTCTGAAGTAGAGATGGAGTTTTAAGTTACTCCTTCTGTGATGAGAAGTCCCTGGACTTGGCTCCTGAAAGAATCGATGAACACGCGTGAAGATCTCCCGATATGGACCGGTGCTGCTGAATAGCACACGTCACCAACATGCTTCTGAACACACGGGCACGCTTCAACAGCAGGGTAATGCGATATCCCTGAAATGTGGAGAAGCAACTGACATGTTCTTGATCGTTGCAAATAAAGAAATCCTCACTCTTACGATAACAGCATCAACTAAATGCTGAAAATAGTTTCAGATGTCCACAGTGGATCTAAAGACGTTCTTGGCCAAATGGATCCATTACATCATCACAAGATTCACGTTTTAATGTGGAAGGATTTTCTTTCAAGATAATTTTGTGAGTGACTTGGCAATGTGTTGAACAAGGTCTCCAGCTCACTGGACTGTGACTCAGAGTCAGACTACACAAGCTCCAGCAGTGACGTCACAGTGCCCCCTGCTGCACCCGGATAGAAGTGCAACCTGAGGGGGGGGGGGGGCGGCATCAGTCATCACTGCTCCACAAGCTCCTATTTCAGCCAGTGGATCATTGTGACACCCTGGAGAGGTGCTTCTACTTCTTCTGATGTATGCCATCATTGATATGCTGCCGCCACAGTCGAGTGAGTCCGCGTGGAACGAGGAGATGTTCGGTATATATCAACGGTTCCCTGGTGTCCCCTTCAGCTCTTGTGGAGTTCACTCAATAAGCACAAACAAGTGGTCGGCTTCGACTCACATTTAAGAAAGCAAGCTGATTAAGATTAAAGTGAGATTTCATACAAGCATCGCGCGTTACTCTGATGTCTGTTATCGTTCTGTTTCCACTTTACTCTGGGTCGTGTTGTCTTTGCTTACATTATGATGCAGTATGTTGCATTGCAGTGAATCACTGTCTTTTATTTATTGCATTATCTTTTCTCCAATGTTTCTCAGGGACTTTTAGAGACCCTGTAGATGACAATAATGAAGACAGTGAACCCCCTGCTTATAAACTCCTCCACACAATGATTTAATACAGAAACGCTACGGCTATAGCTATAGGACATTTGTAAAAAAAAGAAAACTCTTGTGGAAAGCAAAGGGGGCACATTCCATCTTGACTCTCTCCTTTACCAAGCCAGCCGTGAAATACAGGCGGTGAGTGTGTTGTTCCACTCGGCATAAACACCCCCCCCCCCCTACTGAGACCAGCCTTGTTGAAATGGATGAGAGAATTTTTTTTTTTTTTTATTGCGGACTGTGTGTTCAACTCAGTTGATTCAATGGATCACTTACTTAAATGAAGTCACGAATACGGATAAAAGATGCCCATCCATACCAGGAGCGCTTTCATTGTTGTAAATTTCTGTTTGTTTTTTATGATCTATTTTGTAATAAACACCCCGAACAGAGTGTAAATTCACAGTGTTACATGCTGACACACACACACACACACACACACACACACACACACACACACTTTATACTGCATCCACAAAATAAACAAACCAACACACACACAAAGGAACATGTGCATCCACACACTAACACACACCCAAGCCCACACGACGGAGAAGCATGCATGCACACCGAACAAAAACACACACACACACACCAGAAGAGACCACCTGTCAGTGTGTGTAGCGCGCCACAGGCAGCATCGCCTGCTCGCGGTAAAAACTATTTGATATTCATATCAGCTCCATACCCTCCAATCAAATGCCTCTCCCATTCCTTTCTCTCTCTCTCTCTCTCCTCCAGACATAATAATGACAGAACATAAAAGTGGAGTGTAGGAATCGAGCAGTGCAGGTGAGTTGTTTGATCTAGAGGAGAAAAAAAACAACACAGCAGCATTTCTGGAGCTCAGCAAACTGCGATCCGCGGAGGAGGGTGAACAAGAAAAAACACACAAATTGCGAAGAAGTTGGAGAAAGCTTTGAAGCAGAGCCCATGAAATGGAGACACAGGCACACGTACAGTTGTGTAGTGTTACACACACACACACTCACATGCAAACACACTTGGTGAAGGGATGCGAGTGGCAAGAGTAAGGGCGCCCGCCAAGTTATGGGAGGGCACTGGGCCAGGGTGGCTGTCCTGCCAAACTGGCCCCCCCAAGCAGCAGCCGAGGACAATCCACCATCAACAGCGCAATTAGAAAGCCGGACTCAGCTGGTGGACTAGGACAGACCGAAGGGGGGGGGGGGGGGGGGGCAGAGAGAGAGTGGGATGAGTGGATATGCACATACCAGCAGCAGCATAAAAATCACCATCCTAATAAACTATTTATTTCTACATGCAGTTGAACAACTCGCAGCATTCCTAGCATCTGAGAACTCCACTTGTTTTTGCAAATACACTTTCAAGAACCTTCTGCAGATGTGTCAAAAACATCCATAGCAACAAGAAAATGGCAGGTGATTGATAAAGCTACAAAACACACCTGAACATGCTGATTTGCACTGGAAACAAATTAAATGATCTCACCCATAAGGCCAGATTTGTCACTGTTTTCAAGGCAACGATTGTGCTATTATTGCAAAAAAAGTGTACGTTATTGGTAGAACATAGAAGAAAAGAATGAGGGGTTGTCAAGATGTATGGCACCTGTCTCATCCTGGTTTAACATAGAATTAGCTTTCAGAGCTTTATTGCTCTTTGTGGGGGGAAAGGTGTCTTTGTTTTACAACCCTCTCCGTATAAGAAACACTAAGGTAAATGCAATTTACTCTGCCACCCAAGTAATGTGTGGCTGAAATGTTACTCCATATTGCCTCCCTGCAGCAAAGCTCATTTTCACAGCCACATGACAAAATATTAACACAGGCTTCTGAGCGAAATGTCACAGTGATTTCTTTGTCAGACTAAAGCAGGAGGCTGCTTCTCCTAATGCCGTGTGCAGAGGTGCTGCGGCAAGATGAAACTCCCGCTGTGGATACTCTGGTCTCGGGTGCCACACCTGTGCTAATAGGGCTGCTAATTGGAGCGTGGCACACACACACACACACACGCACACATGCAGACTGACACCAGGCACACCGGGAGGTTGTTTGCTTCACTCAGCGTTTGGGGACTGTTTGTGTGAGGAACAAGGGGCTTGTCATGAAGATATTTTTTGAATATCATGGTTTTCAAATGTTAAACATTAACGTATTCAGGCAAGAAACAAAGACTGAATAGAAGCATTTCATCTTGATAGAAGTGCAAAAGCTTGTTGTCATTTTTTCTTTTTCTCTCAGTCTCTCTTTGTCCTCTTTATTCAACCTTTCTCTTCCTCATAATAAGCACGGAGGCAGCGTGTTGAATAAAATATCACCATGTGTTGTTGAAGGGGCAACCTGGTTTGGAATCTGAGTAAGAGTGTGTGTGTGTGTGTGTGTGTGTGTGTGTGTGTGTGTGTGTGTGTGTAAACACCAGCACGAACACGCATACTGAACAATCTGTCACCCTACAAATTGTCCCCGTGTTACGCGCTGTCAGGATCAGAAACACACACACAATAAATGCTTTGAACACATTCCGTATATCTCATCATAAATGAGTCCTAAACCTCTGTCCTGCCGAGCCTCTTCATCACACACACACACACACACACACACACACACATTCAACTTCATGTGTTGTTGCTAAAAACATGCCTCCCAGGTGCACCCTCCCGCAGAAGAAGAAAGGAGCGAGGTGCACCAAAATACCACAGAAGAAGCTCTCTTTTGGTTGATGGGGATGAGGATGTGTTCCACGGTTGTTGTTCAAAGAGCCATATTTGAATACAAGTAGGTGGCACATCTGTCGAGTGTTTTTGTGTTGTTTTCTGTCATGAATTATTAACATCCTGTCATTGCTGGCAGCAAAATGTATCATTATCTCACATAATGACAACACTGTGTCTCATATCTGTCAGTTGTGCCCAAACAGTGTTTGTGGTGTTGAAACTTTATAGCAAAGAAGAAAAGTGAACGATCAGCGAAAGCTTTGGAATGTTTTTCTTGTTATTATTTTGTGTTTTCATTTCGAGTGTGCAATGATTACTAGCTACACAAACAAGGTGATACAAGATGTCATGTATTTATCCTCATTGGGGGAATTGTACATTTGCTAACGTCCCAACACAGAGAGCTCAGAGGTTATTATATCATATAAGTGTTTCTTGGCTATATTGATGCCTGAACCAGGTCTTCTGTTTAAAAAATAGTCGATCAAGTCTTCATACAAATAACACGTATAGTTTTCTTTTCTAGGAGTGTTTGTGTTTGTGTGTGTGGCTGTGATCGATAAGAGTCAGTCGGTGAGTCCGTGCGCAGTTCATTCGCTGCCTGATGATCAATATGGGTTTAGGAAGAAAAGCAAGGTCTGTCTCTTGCCTTTTCTCTCAACCAACTGACTGTTTAAGGGCACTAGAAGACGAGGCAGGGAGTGGAGAATAGACAGCAGAGTGGAGAGCTTTAAGAGGTGTCGTCTGTGAGGAGTTCAGACAAGTGTTGTAAGGAACTCAACAAAAAATCCGAATTCTTCAGACATCATGAGGACAAAGCTTTACCCAGATATCAAGATTACAGTAGATCACTGCAGGACATGTTAGGAACATGCACGCAGACGAACGGATGTAAAACTAGAGACGCAGACACACATAGTATGACGATATGAAAGCATATTCTCCTGCTGTATCTTCATGCATTTGTGTCCCCAGATGGCAGCATCAGATAATCCCGTATAGGTCTCAGTACCGAGATATCATGTCAGAATGCTTGCCCGGTTTATGGCTACTATAAAGCCAGGAGAGGGAAAATAGAAATGGAAATGCCTGTTTAAAGTAACTTAATATTTTCCTTCTGAAGTGCAGTTGTCGTTTTTCATGTCTTGTCTTTCTGCACACTGTCAAACCTCACCAGAGGTTGTTCCTGGCTGCATTATGTGGGGACCTATTCATGCCCATTTGTAAGACTTAAGTTAGGCAGTTAAGATGTAACATACAGATCGTTAATCTTCTTACTTCAAACCTTCAACCTGCCTATCTTAGTCCCCGGTCATTTTAGACTCTTACAGGAGACATATAGGCTACACTGTGGGCTTACAGTAGACTGTGTACACACACAAAACAAAGCCCAGACTTTTGTAATCACTGTAGAGAGGGCTGTTTGTGTGTCCTTTGGGAGTGTCATGCGTAGGTGAGGCCACACACAGTGTCAGTGAGTGAGTCAGGGTTGTTACAGTGTAATGGTCTTTAAACAAGAAAGCCAGGGAGAGCTACTGACAGGGGACAACACAGCAGCTCACATGACTCTTCTCCCGTCTGTGTAGAGACAGGCATTTACACTAATGCATGTATACAGGACAGGGCTTCTGGCACAACAGAGCAATAATATCACAAACCATCAGATGTGTGTGTGTGTGTGTGTGTGTGTGTGTGTGTGTGTGTGTGTGTGTGT
>NW_022280093.1:1168498-1219194 GCF_004355925.1 Anarrhichthys ocellatus
TGTGTGTGTGTGTGTGTGTGTGTGTGTGTGTGTGTGTGTGTGTGTGTATACGCTGATGGATGAGTGTCTTCAGAGATAAATGGGTGCCTATTATTCGTGCCTTTTATAGACAAACTCCCTGCTGACTTCCGAATGGGAATAGCACGCAGTCTTCCCGCACACGCACGCACACACACACACGCACGCACGCACACACACGCACACACACGCGTTCCCATAACGAGCTACAACCGAGGGGCCCTAGGCTGTGGCACATCTGTTGTAGAGGAGACATAAGGCATTCATGCAGGGACTCTCAAGATTCTACACGTACTGTACACGCACATACACACTCCCTGCATGTGATGAATGAGATTTTTTTTTTTCTGAACACAAAGGAAGGAGGAAGTGGTGGTGGAGGGCGTCTTATGACAATTTTAACTAAAAATCCCTTGTGGATAAAACCATGGCTGAACACAAAGACACACTCTCTCACACTGGCCCACTGGCCTACAGATACCCTCTGTAATACACACTGCTCTTAGTATTCTTCCCCTTTAGTGCAGAAGACATCAAAAACATGGAGGCACAGTCATTTTGCATAATAAAGACAGAGACAAATACTATTTCAATAAGTGTTAGGGGAGATATGTGGAAACTATTTTTCATCATATATATAAAGCATTTTTGTGTAAATTTAATCACAAATTTAAGAAAAGCTTCAACCGTCAATTATTTGCTATTTTAAAGACCTTTTGACAATAAGGTAAGTCCTGGCCCGACCAGCAGCTGTGCATGAGGGAAGCAGCCAGCACTTCAGCATGTCTGTAAGCCTCCAGTATTTTAGCAGAGCAGGACATAATCTGAAAAGGTCTTTGGCCTTTTCTCACGAGGAGAGAGGCGATGAGCGCACACAGCCGTGGTGTTACAGAGGATTCGGCCCTCTGTCTGCTACAATATGCCCGTCTAAAGCTCTCCGAGCCAGGCTTAGCTTCCCGGGCCCTGGCACCACCTCCCTCCCTCCCTGTGCCAGTGTCAACTTCAGCTCGGTAGAGCGCCAGCCGCTAAACGCCACACTCAGCGTAGTGTGAGGCAATGCCCGCTCTCCACTCGAACTGGGTTTCTACTCTCCGTCCTGCATTGCTTCCTCCTTTCCTTTGGATGGATGTGTGTTCGTTGTTCTTCTATTTTCTCTTTTTCTTTGCTTCTTTCTGTCTTTGTTTTTACTTTCTTCCTTGTTTTTAGTTCATATAAGTATGTGCATGTGAGTGTGTTGGTTCAAGTTGTGTGCTCATGTGTACGCAGAGGTGCTTTAACCAAATCCTTCAGCTATTAACCCCTGCACCAAACTCACAGCTTTATTTAAACCAACACACCATTCAAAATGCTAACTAGCCTGGTGGATATCCCCTGTAATCAAGGCCTAGATTATAATATATATACAGTACTGGGGGGATCCCCACAATGCAGGTGCATTTGTCCCCCCAATAAAAGTCAATGACATGAAAATAGCGTGTAACGCTGCTGACTACGCTAACAGACAGAGCTCTGGAGGATGGCCGCTACGCTTCCGTTACAGCACCGAAGCTCAGATAACAACACACACAACACACTTCAACCTCTGCTCGGGTGGACATCACTCCACTATATCTTCACAAAGATAACAGCTGTTTGCTGATACATCAATGTTCAGCATTTTAAATACAGCTCCTTTAAATTGACACATAAAAAAACCATCAGAATGCAAGAAATGAAGTGTTTGACGCTCTAAATCCCCTGCTTATTGTGCATCCACCCCAAAGCTGAAATGAAACTTGCCTGTAATAAACCAACCCAGTCTAAAACAGACCTCTGCCTTCCAAATGTCTATTTGAGAGCCAATTTTCAGACCTAACCTTGGGGTGACTTTGGCTCTGTGAGGGTAATTATATATGGTTCTGAGAGAAGTAGTCAAGTGTTAAAAACAGCCGCTCATGGTCTGGAGACTCTAGAGACAAAGGCTACAGAGGGATACTTGTCATGCAGAAGAGACACTCGCTTGGTTTAACAAGGAGCTGAGAGGCAGCGGGGTGAGGGAGAAATAGGTCTATATTCAAAAATAATAAGCAATTGATGGTAGATTGAAGTTTCCTGCTTCAGATTGCAGCTGCTGTTGAACTGGCTGTGACTTTGTTTTAGTAATTTCCCAGCGGACGACCCCACTGGAGGGCCGCATGGAGAATGCACTGTTGCCCCCATGAGGCGAGGTGGAAAAGAGAGGTTTCTTTGAAACTCACTGCAGCCACACAATAGGGATAAAATGGCAAAAAGTGGAAACCAGGACAATGCCTCTACGCCTGGATCTGTGTCTGATGCCAGTGGGCCTTGTGGGCGCAGCGCTCACTACACAAGGATGATGGAGGAAAACGAGTCCTTTGTTAGCTTAGTGCTCCTCGGTACACCCCTCCGGGGGTCTTTGGGAGGGCAACGGGGTCCCAGTCGGGGGGGGGGGGCCCTGTATCTGTCACCTCAGTTTAGGGACTGTCTCATGGCGGCTGACCCAAATCGCCTCCCTGGGGCAATCCCGGGCCCCTCCACAGGAATTCACCGCTGCAGATAATAGGCTTGTATGGCAAAATATCCAGACACTGGAACCAAAGCAGGCCTGACAGCTGTCAACCGGGACAAACGTCCTCCTGCATGACACACGCACGTGCACAGTAGAAGAGGGGTAGAGTAGGCTATGTCTGCGTGTCTGTGGGTGGGTGTGTTGGGTACGTGCATGATTGTTTTTCTACAGAGGTGTGTAAATGTGTGCTTTTTATTGTCTGTGTGGGTCCCTCAACTTTTCTTTCTTGTTTCGGCGCTGCCTACCCACAGCTCGGTTTAAACGCCCCGGCATGTCCAGACAGTATTCAGGCGAGTAGACGCCATGTCAGGAACAATTTGGCGCAACGGCAGAAATCTCTTCCTGTAAGGGAGCTGTCACCTACGTGACTAGCTGGGTTGCCTCCGAGCTGAAAGACATGACCTGATTTCACCCGTTTTTTTACAGAAAACAACCGCAGAAGATGGAGGAGCCTGCTGCTCTGCAATATGGAGTATTATTGTTGTTACCCCAGGCACAGGGGTAGTGTATGTCGTACTGCATACGCTATACAGCTGAGGCGGTAGTTCTGTCAATAAGAATGGACCAATGTTATCCATGCATGTGGCTCAGCAGGTCTGTGTCAGCGGGTTCAGCATGGCTGTCATGTTCAAGACCGCCAGGTGATCTTTGTTCCACATCGTTAGAGGTCAGACCGGCTATAGTATACTAACCACAGAGCACAATGCACATGCTCACATTTGTGCATTATGATATTAATACTCTGCCGTCAGAACTGCGATACTCTTTACGGACATTTGAACTCTGAAATGGTCAGCCCTCTTCCACTTGTTCAAAATATTGGACACTCCATGTGTGCTCATGCTGCCGTGTGTGTTTTAAAAAGGACTGTGGTACACACTGTTTCATCACATTGGTCGAATGACGTACACAGTATTATGAGATATTGTAGATCATTTTATGCAATATATCTCACTTCATAGAACAACCTGTGCTGTGATACTTCCATTAGTTTGATACAAATGATTTTCCAGGTTCCATAGCATTACTAAATTGAAAACAGTACGAGCATCTATATATACAGTATATATATATATAGCCATTACATGTAATTTTTTTACCCTGCACTCAAAAAGACTGCCGCGTTTGCTAACAGTAGAGGCCTGTGGTTCAGCGTCCAATAGAAAAAGCACAGAGGCATCTCCCCACTGTGAGGGATTATAACTGCATAAGTGGGAAAGAGGGAGTTGCTGAAAAAGAACAACAGTACTCAACAAATCTTCCCCGAGTAAGTGAAGTTCAAAAGCTAAGAACCTAATAAACAAGCAACAACAGACAATAAATCCAAAGCCCCGGAGGAAAATGAAATGGAAAAACTGCTTGCTTCCGCCCACGAGCCTCTGAGCAGAGCAGCGGAGGTGAGAATAAAATTCCGCTACCGCACTGGGTCTTTCAGGATGCAGAGCTGACTCTGGTCCTGGGCTAATTACAGCTGGCTGCAAGGAGGGTGTGTACGGATGGGATGTGTGTGTTCTTAGAGGTGAACATACAAGTGGGAGTGTTCTTTCTTATTGTCTCCATGCTGGGTGACGACGTTTACGCGTTCTGGCGAGGAGAAGTTCAAACATGAGTGTGAGTCAGCAGTAGCAGCTTTCAAAGTTCAAGTACACAACCATATGTTTGCCTGCATCGGAGTGTCAGAGTGAGGATGTGTGTCAGTCTAAAGGGATTTGTTTGTGGAAAGAAGCAAGTGCCGGTGGCTGACAGGAAACTAGAGAAAGTGTCACAGCCTCGTGCACCCCTGCATGTATTCCACCTGCAGATCCTGCATCGTTCTGCCTGAGGGGAAGGGGGTTGCTTCCTAAACCTTTATCATACCACTGCAAAAAATCACACGGGGCTCCGTGGATCCATTAAAGTGTTCAGCAGCCACTGCACGAGACAATGAATCGCACTAAGTTGGTAAGATGCACAACAAATATGGACTAAATACTGAGTTCACCATGTGTGAGGTGAATGCATTACTGCGTCTGAGAGATGAGACAGCCAACCAGACACAATGGCCTTCTATCTAAGCCAAAAGAGGCTACACTCACTCCCAAACACATAGAAACACAAGTGCAGAAACACACCTACACACACACACACACACACACACACACACACACACACACAGCACAGACAAACAGAGTAATTAGTCTTTGATTTCCCCCGGCAGTGTTCCGGTACCAGGGGGCAGCTGCTGGGACCCTGCTTTAGCCTTGGCTAATTTCACTCACGGCTTGATCTCGACCCAGCACAGGTGCCCAATTGGCACCCGACCGCTGTTGCCATGGCAATGCCAACTTCGGGGGCCAAGGAAATGCCAATTGTCCAAGGAGCTAAACCACAGGAGCCATGGATGCGGTACTCATTATAAACAGGCCGCATTAGCGCAAATAAGGGGACGCGGTCAGATATGGAGAGTTCAGTTAGGTTCAATTAGATTTTCTCTTTTCCTTTCTTTACTTCCTACGGATTTCTGGCATTTATGTTTTTCTGTTTAGAAAGCCATGTGTGTTACTCTGAGGCTGTATCCAATCCACAAAAACAAAACCTTCTGTGCAGCAGACGGTGTGCACACTGTAGACATGCTTTAACCGGGCTTGAGTGCCTCTCTGTGGTTCACAAGTGTCACTGCAACGTCTGTCAAGCTGCAGCAGCTCTACGCCTCTACACCTGCTGTACAACACGCTGAACTGAACCGCTGACTCAGGTACTTCTGCTTTAACGAGCTTTTTCCGTTAATCGCCCCTGAGGATAACCCCCCCCCCCCGACCCCACCCACACTCACTGAACCCAGAGGACAGGCTGGCTTCCTCTCTCCATCCAGACTACGAACACCTCAAATCACATGATGTTTGAAGAGAGAGGGGGGGAGACAAAACTGCCGTTTATGAAGAGGAATGGGTGGGCAGCCACAACCACAACACATCAGACAGGAGAGACTGCTCACATTGAACACTGTGCATTACTGTCACATCTGTGATAGTGTTAAAACAAAATCCTCATTCCTCATCACTTCTATAGGCTATGATGTCATCACAAGCAGACATGCTCAACCGTTGTTCTGCGATGTAATTTGGTATTTAAGGTTTACGACTGAATTGAATTTTAAATTTCTCTTGATCAAAAATATCAGAGTTTTGCATGTTGTGCATGTTCTCCTCTCTGAACTGGGTGCATTCACACTGTTCAAATATAAACACATTACTTGTTAACAAATTAGTCTGAAACTCAAAATCGCTCAAAGGACTTGATTACGAGAATCGAGTTGGCTTCTGTGTCAGACAATGAGTTTGTCTTGTGCGACAACAACAGTTTTGAAGTTTTATACACCATTTTAAATGCTAATGCGATGGCCCAATTTGCCTGTAACGACCATTAAAGTTGAATCTAATTCGATGTAATTAGCCATATCACACCCATTTCATTTCTTTATAAACTCATTTCAGCAGACCCATATTGTGGAGTTCTTTCCTAAGGCCATCTCCGAACCAGGAGTCATTTTAATTGCCACATTGCCATCTGGTGAACGGATGAAGTGTCTGTATCACAGCCATTTCATGGCCATCAGAGGTCTTTTTTTTACACCGAATGAATTTTCAAAAGTCTAACCTGAGGCTCTTGAGCTCGATGAAAGTTTGCACCTCCTTCCTCGACACCCTTGACTGACTGGATGAGCTCGTGTCATTTGGCTAGAGGCTCATTCACTCCTGCTGATGAGTCTTGTTTGAAATTATCAGCAGTTTGTTTAAAGCTGCCCTTAAATAAACACACACACACACACATGAAACCACAGTCTCTCCTTCCCTCTGACAGACAGTTGTAGATTTCTGGGTATTTGCTTCACGTGGATAAAAAAAATACACACTGAGGTTCAACTGTATAATTGGGATTCTTGTTTGAAATTCTGAGTGGACTTATTCTGTGAAGTTTATTGTACTTGATGTTGTGAGTATCTTCTCTGATATCACTCCAGTACTCCTAGAATGTAGCTAGTGTTTTTACAGTTATCCCAAACCCTAATATTTATATATTTCATTCAATGTGTGAACTGAAGAGTTGCTGCTATTCACACAGTGTGCTGCTGTCTGCAATGCACCACCACAGACCATATAAGAAGCGTTTTTACATCCACTGTACGTGAAAAGCTTTGACCCTGACATTATTTGAACACACTAGCTGGTGATCTGGAGTCAGACATCCTGAGTCCATCCTTGTACAGCAAAGACAAGAGGACACATAGAGACACATGTGTATAGAATAGAAAGCACTGTGGCTCTCAGAACTGGTTAAAGACCACTCCCTACAGATCTAGATTAAAATAGTCACGCAAAATATTTTTTTTTATAATCAACTGGCCTTGATTAAAAAAGAAGAAGTGCTCCTCTTCTGCATAACACTTCACACTTCTGTCCAACTGGTGGCAGTAGAGCACCAGAACGCTAATGTGGCAACTTCCAACAAACATATCGACAATTACTCAAACACATGAGTCACTAGTTACAAGTACAGTACAGGTAGTGTTAGGACACCGTGGACATGACATTCAAAAGGTCTAAATCAAGCTTTTCAGCCAGCTCAGAGAAACTATTTCCTTTCCATAACCTCTATGATCTGAGCAAAATATGTCGCCAACAAACCTCATCATTTCAGTAGCATTATCTTTATAAGGAAATAAGTGTGGTCATTGAGCTCAACTTCACTTGAAACAGCAAGGGGGGGACATTTACGCAACACAAAACCAAAACTAAAAGTAAGCAGATGTGTAAACACACTCTCATATTGCTGGTGCATGTGACATGGAAGTTATATCATCAGTGTGAAGGTCTATCGAGCAGAGACAGACAGGCTGCAGCATGCAGCTCTATGACTGCATATGAGTCACAGCATGAACATCAGACAGCTCACTCTCTCTCACACACACACACACACACACAAGGCCTGGATGCTCCCAACGGTAGAGTCACCGAAACTAGCAGAGTGACGACAGTAGTTTCTACATGAACTCCCCTCTGCTGTTTACAAGGGTAGACGTGAAACCATGCATTTACATGAAAAACATCAGCAGCAGTCAGTGAACATATGGTCATGAGTACTACAGTCTGATGTATGACTAGAAGCGGGTGAAATTGATTTTACAAACAGCTGCAATATTATTTTAGCTGTTGGTTCATCTGAAATACAATCAAACTAACTGCTGACCAACCTGACTGGTTCAAGAGAAGGGTATGGCATGTGCTGCTTATCTGCAGCTGCCTAGCTGACATTGACGCGACATAATTGTGTTTGTTAAGTGTGTAGATTTGCTGTTTTTCAGGGGGCCCCGAGTCCTGTCTGGACTTTACAAATGTGGCCCACAGCAGGCAGGAGGAAAGGCAGGAAGCTGCAAAGAGCTAGAACAGGTCTGCAATGTCAACCATGTATTGTCAATAAAGGTTAGAAGTGACAAGCAGTTGCAGGGCCTTGTGGCGCAACGGTAGCGCGTCTGACTCCAGATCAGAAGGTTGCGTGTTCAAATCACGTCAGGGTCATTGGTTTTCGTCTCATCAGTTACACCACACTACAGGAAGCTGCAGCAAGAAATGTAAACATACATCTTTCCACTTTGAATACGACTGATGCGGTGCTGATAGTCCCTCCAAATGACTATACCTCCGGTGAACAGCTATCTTATTATGGCTAAATGGATTCTCTCTTTTATGTTCAACTTTAACTCCACTGACACCCCGAATGTGGTTTAAAGTGTTACCACCGGGTCCAACGCTGTCACACTGACAATTAAATGGAGGTCACACACTAACACAAAAAGTACCAAAATAAATAAATAAACTAAAACATTGTCTAAAAACACACAGCCAATTCCAGGTCAAATCAAGCAGTAGTAGTAGTAGTAGTAGTAGGCTGAGTACTGCACCCATAATAATAGGAGCTGCATTGTCATTAATGGGTTAAATTCAAAGGTCTGGGTAACTCTGTTCCTGCCTGTATGTAGAGTAAAACAGGGACAGAGGCAGTAGCTAATAGGAAGAACTGGACGGACTGGATTTACTTCTAACAACACACAAAGAAGCAAACACCCACTCACACACACCGGGATAGAAATCATGTGTGTGTACACACAGAAACACAGACACAGGGCTTTTTCCACTGGCGTGAAGTACTCCGAGTCATTTACAGCAACTACCAACACAGTTCTACTACATTATGTCAGTCTGGTGACTAGCTGTGTTAGCCTGACTGACGTTGGTATGATTGACAGTATGATACAGGTACAGAGCAAACTCCACAGCTGGAACATAACCCGTACAATATCACTATTACTGAGCAAAGCGACATACAAATATATATAAATAATCAAAAAGATCTGCTCATATTGTGCTTGTTAATTGTTAGGCTAAAGTTCTGTTGATGAAATGTAATATTCGGTCACCCGTGGGATGTAAGGAGCCCACACAGCCACCAGGGGGAGCAGTTATTCACAGCATGGGGACAAATGGAAGATAATGAAAAGGAGAGAATATATATGTGCCAAGTAGTCTTCAATTTAGTTGAGTGTAACTTACAACTGAATTCTTTCTTTGTGTATTGTCTGTAAAGGACCACAGCAGATGGATGGAGGAGAGGAGAAAATAGTGCTTTAGACCGCCAGGTGCAAAACAGCTGCTTTCACCACTGATCCCACCTGATGTGTAACCATGGCACCTACCACGTATCCATTATACGGTGTGTAGATACACATGCACACATACTCTCTCACTCATACGCGGTTTCTCGACAGATGCACACACACAAAAACCGAAAAGCACCTGCGCGTCAAACAGACCAACTTGTTCAGATCTGAGATCAGAGTTGACAGCTCACTGGACTTGAAAACCTTCGACAGCAAATGTGGGAAAATGTATTTTTTCCAACATGAAACTGCAGCACAAAAACACAGTGTGTGTTTTCAGATTTCACAGGATAAAGGTGGCTCAGATATCCTGAGAAACCTGCTGACGGATAGGAATCAAAGATAACACTTTCAATTGAATCTCACTTGTTTCATCACCATTTAGAGGAAGACGTTGTGATGGCCCTGTTGGCTTTGAGCCATGATGAATCATTCATGTCATCACACCAGCACCAGGATCAGCTAAGTGAACTGGTTGAAAACCAGTCAAACTATTTGCCGCTGACAGAGGCACAAAGACGGGTTGTAGCTCACTAACTGGCCACAAACAGCTAGTGACTCAGGTGTAGTCACCACTGCTCCCGTGGGAAGGATGCAGTGGGATTGTGGGTAATCATTTACAGCTGGTCTTGGGGGTGCGGTGATATCATGCTGCCTATGAGATTTTTTTCCTCACACGCCCTTATACTGCAAAATATAGTAATACAAAAAACCTCACACACACACACATACACACACATCAAAGAGGAGCCTTGAATGTAACACAGACCACTACACTGTATCCTTAAACCCTTCATGTAGGAAAGCAACGTAGGTGGAAATGATCAAACAGGGAACCTGGTGATGTGCAAGTGTTCTGTAATGTTTTAGTAACGATGAGGGCGTAAAAAGGTGTAATCATAAGCACATGTCATTGGAGCTCTCTGTTGTGCTGCCAAAGAGTGCAGACACGAAGCAAATGAGGTAAAAAGCTGCATGGCAATGAAAAGAGGTGGCGAAACAGGACGTGACAGTTTGGGGAAATAAACAAATGAATAAAAATATGCAAACGCAGACTCCCCTTTTCTCTCAGTCCCACACACACACACACACACACACTTTGACTCACCCTATCTTTGTCGTCCACCACATCGCACAGCATGTCATCCAGGTCCAAAATGCCTCCATCTCCATGTTCCAACCTGTGGACCTGGACCCAGTAGCTGGGGTCCTGGAAGAACAAGAAAAAAAGAGAGTATTAGCTCTGGGATAAGATTAGCTTTATTTGCACCATAAAGACTAAAAGGATTTGAAGCCACACAACATGTTAGCGTTGCCGGGCCAAAGGAATTAGCAGCTTGTGTCTCATTAGGAATCAGCTGTGATCCAATCACCACATGGCTCAAAATAATGATCCGGTCAGCTGGCACACAGGGGCTCTGACATGGTTATGGATTGACATCATGATAGCGGTTATGAAATATTTGTATCTCCTGCTGGACGGCCTGCAAAGGAAGCACACGCCTCATGCCTTCCTCCAGGAGTGTAAAGGGAGAATAACTGTGATACAGGCACACCAGGAGGTGACACATTCATCACTTCTTATGGTCACATTCCCTGCGTAGGCGGTGGTAACGCTCCTATGCAGTTCAAAAACTGTCACCCTTCTTTTTTTTTTGCGTCAGCATATGAATATCATTCATGCATACGTAATGCCTTCAGGAACAGCATGCAGTGCAGATTAAGTCCTGCATCAACTCAGTACATCATACAAAGTCCAATGTGACCTTTATGAAAGATCAATAACTGCTTTTCTCAAATGATGATGAAAGGCTGAATGTTTCTATTAGTTTGTGCTTTATAGTGATCACAGTCTTGTCCCATTCTTCTCACTTAATGCTGCATCAGATAGTGGCCAGTAGGTAGGTGCAGGTCATATATATAGTTTGAGAAGTGTGAACATGTCCATGCATCCTATAAAGACACATTTACATACTGTATGCAGAACATAACTATACTTTTCACAGCATTGCCCCAGCATGTTTACACACCTGCTCATGTAAAGTCTCATTAGCATGCTGTGCTGCCCTTCATAGGCAGAGAGTATTAACGACAGAGGCAGTGAGGTAGGAAGATAATGGTAGAAGGTTTGCACGATGGCTGGCAAATTTCACACGGAAAAATGATTGCCATACACGTAATATCTATCTGTTTTGATTCTTTTTAATCCTTATAGAAATAAAATGTCTGTTATGCTGGGTCACTGTCTGTCTGTGGGCTTCTAACATTCATATTGGAATTAATATAACACATTTGTTTTCAAATGAAAACTACACTCGAGTCAAAAGCTTATATTGGTACTCTGCTAAGCTAACTCTGCTAGCTTTAGAGGGAGTCTGGCTGTTTTTTTATATTTTCATGATGATAAAACAGATTCAAGTCTTCTCAAACAGAGTTACTGCGTTTAACCTTTATAGAGCAGTATCGTTTTTGGAGGAATGTGAAGCAGCTTCATAGCGTGACTGTTAGTCTGTAAATACTGTGAACAGAATATCGTTGAAGAAGAAAGACGTGTGGTTTGGATGTTTGATATTCAGAAATAAAAAGTTGAAAATATATCCATTGGTTCTCTCTCCTCCATCAGACAGGAGGCTAACGAGTAACCATTCAGCTCAGTGAGTGTCCTTCCTCCTTCCTCACTCGTCTGGTCTCACTCTATTTCCTTCCCTCTGTCTCTTCTCCTGCCGAACTGAGCCGTCTTCGGGCCTGTGGTTAAATGCCTTCATGCACGGCTCTGTTGTACTCAACTCCGATGCGGTTCACCGGGCAAAATGGTCCAAATCATGAGGGGAATAACTGTGTGGTATTTTCCTTCCTTCTGAGGTTATTAGTGGGGGGGGGGGGGGGCAAGTTCATCAGGGGCACTACCAAACGACAAGACACGGCATCAGAAGCAAAGAGAATGATTTACTTCCCATGTCCGCTGAAAGAAGAGTGAAGCATTTCAAAAACTACACTGCAATACCACCACTCTATGTAACATACTACAGACAATCCAGAGGAAGAAAGACACAAAACATATACCAAGTCATTATAAACCACAAAGTGACCTTCAGCATTAAACTGGGTTGACATGCCCCATGTCCGTTTGGCATGGTCCTCATGCAGACTTGTTCCTCGGATGGATTATGAGGAACAAATATGTCTCTGACAGAAGCTCAGCCACAGAACTTAATCCCAGAAATGCACTCTGGGCGGAAGGAAAGCATTCGACGTTGACTGTTTGGATCTGACTTGGTTAGAATGTCTGTTTGGGAGCCAAGTCTGTGGTGCTTTGACTCCAGCTAAGAACCATCAGTTCAAGGCCTCTTCATCATGACAGTGTTAGCAGAGAATTCATCCCAGGCTGGGATTGGTTTGGATTTTGTGTTTTAGGGGTCAGCTCTGAATGCTTTGGTGAAGATACCACACACACACACACACACACACACACACACACACACACACATACACACACACACACACACACACACACATACTTGTAACACTTGTATTCTTGTAAGTATTAGTAAGACCTCCTATGAAGATACAGCTGTTCATGTTATCAAAACAGTGTGCAAGAACGGCTCGTCGCGTGAGTGTGAAAATGGAAGATCTGTTTGGCAGAATGTCGCAAATGCCACAGAGGATCATTGAACGTACAGAAAAACAAACATGGTGGCTTTACATGCAGTCACAGAATAATCCCTGCTGTGTTGGCCCTGAACAGATCTGCAGGCTAAAAGACGTTTTGTGTTTGGGCAAAGCAGATACGAGCAGATATGCAGGATGTGTATTGACTGCCGGGTGATTTAGCTCCTGCCCCAGTGACCTGTTGAGTCACGAGTCAGCGTTATTCATCCATTCATACATTGCATGAGAGACACACCACCCGACTAGTCCGATCAGGTATCCTCTAAACTGATCCACTGTAGAAGGTGAGGGAACACAGTGAGGTGGTTGTTCTCTGTGACACACACACACACACACACACACACTTGCGACATAAGCTCAGACAATAGCTCTCTTCACCCCATTATCTGTCTTTATACCAGAGTGGGTTGCTTGTTCCTGTCGAAGACCACACAAAGACTGGTGCCCTGGAGGAAAGTGGGGGAGGGAGGAGGGTGTGAGAAAGTGTGTGTGTGTGTGTGAGCGAGAGAGAGAGCACATGTGCCCGTGTGTGTTTTATGATTGCTTGCGTGAGCTCCTGCAAGTGTTCCAATTCCCACAGGAGCGAATATTAGCAGCTAGATCTACTTCTCAAATGTCCAGGGCTGCAGGATGACCTCGTGGCGCAACGGTAGCGCGTCTGACTCCAGATCAGAAGGTTGCGTGTTCAAATCACGTCGAGGTCAGGAGCTTTTAAGGGCTGAACAATCTTGCTGCTGCTGGCAACAATCCAGCAGGTCACAAGCTTAATCTTGGGAAGTGGAATTTGTGCGCTACGCGAGTTAATGAAGTTGATGTTAGCAAAGATGACAGATGTATTTGTCATTAGGGGAATGTTAAGCATTTGGAGAAGATCCCGCAAAGAGAGAAAACAGGCGGCGTGTTGAAACTTGGCAAACCACTGGCAGCAGTTTACACGAGAGACGTGATGTTCTAAGGATGGTATCAACAAGCTCTGCTCTGTAAGCAGAGAAAGTGGGAGAGATATGATAACTATAACATCTGGCGCAAAACCGTAACAGTTCTGGTACAGATAACCAACAGCAGCAGGCCATGCCTGAGGTGTGGCTATGGTAGTCAGCGGGGGTGCCTCCAAGTCTAGCTCTGTCTCCATCAGCACCACATACCCCACCCTACTGGTGGTCTTAGCCCCAAAGGCCAAGTACCAGCACTGCCTCTAGTGGCCTTGTGTCCTTGCACCCATCGGTGCCCCAAGATGCAGGAAAACCAGAGCCATAAGCCTATCACACTGGTGGCTCTGACCACAACACCCTGATGTTGAGGTGTCAATTTAAACAATAGAAGCAGTTGATATGTCAGTAGAAGTCAAAGTGCTGAAAAAAGTTTTAGCGTCACTTTCTACGTTTTTGGAGATCGAGCCCGGAACAGTCAAAGTGATGTTCCCTGCCATTGAAACTGAGGGCTAAAACCTGCAGGCTTTATTTAATCCAAACACTGTGTACAAGTATTTTATATTATAATATTAAACTACTTCTATTTCCACTCACAGTGTAGAAATCTAAGAGCTAAGTTTTGGGTTTGGGCAGTTATTGTTGGAAAAATCTCAAGTCATTTAGAGAGGACTGCACAGTCTCCAGAGTTCAGGCCCCACTATTAAACTCTGACCTTTGGGAGACCAGACCTCCTGTGAGTCATCACAGGAGGAGTTCAACCTCTCAACCTCCCACTTTCAGTTTGCACTCTGCAGCACAATAACAGCTGTGAATTATAGAGTGTATGTTCTCCCCAGTGAGTCATAAACACTAGTGTCACAAACGCTTTCTGCCTCTCTTGTGCATGAACACACGTACGCACACACACACACACACACACACACACAACTCCCGAGATTATCTGTGCCAGAACATTCACTGCAGAACGCAAAACAAATTCAAAATAGAAGATAGAGGACAGTAGCAGCGTACATGTTCTACGCCTGCATGTGAAACAAAAACAATGTTTTTACAATGTTTGTTTCTTTAACAGAAAAAACTGAATAATTAATGATTATTAAGAACATATGTGATCAGGGCTGAAGTATGTATATGATACACACACACACACTTCAAAAGAAACAGCAGTTGAAGAATGTGCAGTTGATGACAGGCAAACAAAAGCCTCAAATAATGTTAATGTCCTTCTTTGTGTATCTTCCTCTGTGGATTTATGGTGTCATGCAAACAAATACTGGACGAGGAGTTTAGGCAGCTCTGCTATGGTTAAGATGTCCCTGTGGAGCTGACGCTGTTCATTCATAAATAGCTACTTCTAATTGACCTCGCAGACAAGTTGGCTGATTGACATCAGACGTTGAGGGTTGAGACAAGCTTCTGTCTGTGGTGAGACAATGGTAGATTATCCAGTTGAATGTAATTCACCAGGTTTGCTTTAGCTCACTATAACAGACAGATTGTCCCTTCAGGGCGTAACAGTTGCTTCCAAGTGGATAATGGCAGTCCCAAACTGTGGGCTAAGTCCGGTCTGTCTGTGTGCAGATAGTAATGGGCGGGTACACCGAGGGAAGCCTTCCGCCGGTATTCCTCTGAGACAAAGTCACCTCCAGGGTCTCTGCATTATTGATGCCCTGCCTGCACAAAGCAACCTGCAGAGTACAACACTGAGGGAAATACGACACCTCGCTACACACATACGTACATGCAGCTCTGCACACACTGGAGTACAGCATGTTATCATAGAGCACGTTCATAGTTTACAGCATGATGCAAAGACACAATACTGCAGACTCAACATCTATTGTTTGAGAGATAAAGCACAGTGAACTAGTGGCTGGACTGCACTCAATACAGTTTTGTAACCACAAAGAGACCATCCAGGACAGCCTTGGTACGTCGACAATATTGGCATGCTGCTATCAAAAAATGGGCCAGATACATATTTACAAAAAGTCTCCAACTTCCATTCACTCATTGTCACTGTTCCAATAAACAACGCACTTCACGATGAATCATTCAGCTCGTGCAAGCATTCAGTTGAATGTGCAGCATGTGGTTTAGGTTGCATTTAGACTGAACAAAGTGCTCAGAAAGCCCAAAAGAACTAATCATGAATTATTATCCCCAACTACTTTGTCGAATGGAAACAAGCTAAAGCTTCCCACAACATCTGGCACAAATGTTCATTTGTACTGAGGAACATCATTTTAAAGAGAGAGGCTACTACAAAATGAATGCCTTTGTAAGATGGATGGGGTTTTGTAGCGCAGGCACATATGAAAAGCTCAGAGAGATATACTGTATGTGTATGTTTCCTTTGGCCAACAGTTAACATTTCCCCACATGTGCACCAAGCGAGTATTAGTGCCAGAGAGGTTAGCGAAGGGATCAAGCTGGTAATACAGGTCAGCCTGTCAAACAGCGAGCCAAATCCTGCAGCCTCTTAACACGGGAGACCCTGCAAATATCTGCCACACCTACACACATACACTCACTGAGCCAGAGCAGAGACTACCATCAAGTCTCTGGAGTCTCATGCTGCTGTGGAGGGCAGAGAGCCAGAGGAAATATCCTTCTGGTACGAGAAGTCAAAGGCTCGGCCATTCTTCAGACAAATGGCACACGGTTTTGAGGATGAGGCGTATGCTTGGATCAACCTCTGTGTTTTCCCTGCTGAGTGGTCTGCTGTTTGTACAGGAGATTTGTAGTCCCTAAACCTTGTTTCTCCAGGACTACAACTGCACACATCACATGATAAGTACAATGTGGAAAGCTGAGCATCTGGTCTGGATAAAAAAACAGGTTGGACTGCTCTCGTGTGTGTGTGTGTGTGTGTGTGTGTCCGCACAGGCCAGACATACTGCCTCATGGCTCAGCGTGAGCTGCAACTGCCGCTGCGATGAAGGTTTCGCTAACAAATTAAAAGAGACATTATCACACGAGGATCTCATTGAGTAGTTTCATAATGATACATCATTAAGCCAATTTAAGAGTAAACATTCAGACAGGATGTCCCAGGGACTAAGAGGCAGGAGGGACTAACATCAGTTAGTGGATTTTTAAAAGCAAGTTCTAAAAACATATCTTCCTAAAGGTCCTAAAATAACCATGTTAGGGAACTTCTGGCAACATAGATAAGCAGAAGCCATATACATGCATTACTTAATACATTCAATTTTTTTCAGACAGTAAAAATATATATATATAGATTAATGAGGCCTGGACTATGAACTGTAGACAGCTCAAAGTCTGTGCTTAAGCTTGGCCAGCAGCTAGCATGTTGACTTCAAGTCACATTTTTATTTGCATGTTTATTGGCAATGTGACTGGAGAGGCTGAAGAGGTAGCTTGTTTGGGCAGCCAGCCAGTTTTATTCCATTTGAGACAAGTGGTCGTTAGCAACAGCGGGAGGGCTTTACACACACACACACGCACACGCACACGCAAGCATACACACACATGCATAGACCCATTTACTGTCTTGGGCATCAAAGACTTCCGAGAATATTGGACAAGCAAGGTAACGTGCATGATTTGGCAACTGGGGCGCACTAAAGAGAAAGTAATGTCTAATTATATGCAATTATAAGAGTGAATGCTAAAGCTAAAAAAAAAAGAATGAAATATGATAAAATAATATGAATGTACCCCGTGGCTTGAAGGACATCATATGGTATACAAATGTGCTATAAATGACTTTGTAATGATAATGCTAAATCTAGTCTTTAGTTGACCCTGAGCTTAAGAGAAAGGGATGTTTTCTGAAGGAGTTGATAAAGTCTGTTTCCAATGCTTATCACAAATCAACCCACAGAAACGGAGGGTGAGGGTGTCGTGTTACTGAAAGGAGGTTTCACTCTCAGACCCTGAAGGAGGCGTCCCATCCAGGCCATCTGCTCGGCCTTGGACTGGGAAGAGGAACAGTCAGGTTTGGTGCAGATGTCACATATCTGAGTGTTATTGTACGACTGATAATGTCAGGAACCTTTGACAGAATCTAAAGAAACTTAAAAATGATCCATCATTCATTGCCAGTGTGTCATTTTCTTGAAATACTTTAAATGTTTAGCCTTAATTAAAAGTGCAGACATGCCATTGTGCAACACTATGAGTGTACTGACACTATCAAAACAGCAAGAAGAGAACAATGAATGAATCTTCTCATTTAGTTGTTCCACTTTGAAGTTATTGTTACTCTGAGCATTTCATATACAAAAGAGCCACACCGACAATAACAATAACTGAGCGACAGAATAAATCCCTGTAATATTCAACACAGCAAAGCGGAGACAACTTAGCTTGATAGCTTCTACTCAATGTCTATCGGCTACAAAATGATGCTAATGTCACCGGCAGGCGGTGTAGTCCCTGCAAGTTCAGAAAAAACATGTTGAGAGCGCTGCGAGACTCCTCGTCTACTGATGGAAGCGTCAGCCGGCACAATTTCGGCACACTTTGGTTTATTATTATTTCATAAGCACAGATGGGACCAAGAGAAACACAGAGCACGGGGTGAGTCACCAAAAACAGAGACAAGCCACACTGGAGACGTCCCGAGACACACTGCAGATGTGGAACACAGAGAGAGGTCAGAAGAGAGTTTTCATTTATTTGTGTGTGTGTGTGTGTGTGTGTGTGTGTGTGTGTGTGTGTGTGTGTGTGTGTGTGTGTGTGTGTGTGTCTGTGTGTAGGGGGAGGAGGTGCCTGGGATCTAAATGTGGAACAAACATCATTATGTACTGCTTATTGTCTACTGTATAAATAGGAACTGAATGTCAATACTCATGCTGCCAAACCGTCAAACTGCAACTCCAATCCACACATACAGCAAACAAGAGTGAATTTCAGTCAGTCAGGAAGTGAGGCAGCTCGCGCTGTCAACGTGTAGAGTAAGGACGTTCATCCAACTGACTCATTGTTTAGACGCACAGGTTAACGTTGAGGATCTACGATCTATACTATGGGTACTCAGTGTACTCAGGTATTCACCCTAATATGGACATTTACTGTCACTTTGGATGTCTAAATATTAACGAATATAAAGTGGCTAGATTGGTGATTCAGGTTGGCGACTGTGTAATGTGACCTCACAGATCATGTCCATTCAAGAAACCCTGACGTGTACTGAGGAGGGAGCTGGTCATGGTTTGTGAAGAAGCAACAGAGCGCGACCATGAAACCCTCTTACACACTTTACACCAGAGCAGTACACACACCCCACACTTCACACAAGAGGAAGGAGGGAGGAGCAGTGCATTGAGAGAGAGTGTGTGTGTGTGTGTGTGCAATTCCCAGTAGGCTCAAGAACAACATACAGTATGTAGAGCAGACATTGGGAACCCAGGAGTGTAAAGGCCAGCAAGAGGGAGTGGCAACGGGTTGGTCTTACATGTCGAGACAGTGCTCGCCACATCTGCACTGCAACTGCTGAGCACAAAACTAGCTCACGCAGTTCTCTAATGCCGCATATACTGTATACTCTAAGGCCACTTTCATACACAGCTGGTACATCCTACAACCAAAGCTGCTCATATGTCCACGTTCAGTGTCCGACGTCATGTGACACTAGACAAAGAAATATATTTCCAGACTAAACAGCACAGGATTGCTGGATGTCGGTCTCTATTTATGCAGCTCAGTAGCTCAGTAGCACTATGCATGTCAGCAAAGGTCGGTTTACAAGGAGATCAAGCACATTACCCACAACTCCATGCGACCAGCTTTACCTCGTACACCAGGGTAACAGCTTATTTTGTATATTTCCTAAATGTGTTGAAAACTACTGACCCTGACATGATTTGAACACGCAACCTTCTGATCTGGAGTCAGACGCGCTACCATTGCGCCACAAGGTCTGAATGTTTTTGTGACAAAGCTTCCTTTTTCCAAACTGGACTCGATACATTCCAGAGACACTGTGTAGAATATCGAAGCCTGTTGTTATCATCACCATCTTTGTGTAAAGATAATAAACCTTTTTTTCCAAGAGTTTCCAATGTAAAAAAGGACACGCAGACACAGACAGTCAAAGGGAAGAGGCTGAGGAGAGATCCAAGATCCACAAACACTGACATATGAAACAGAGGGTTACGGTACAGTGATGGACTCAAAAACACATGAAATGAAAACAATGCTGAAGACAGCAATCGAAAGACAAAGCGAAGACAGGCCAGATGTGTGTCTGCACGTGGAAGGAGTTGTTTGTGTTTCCCGATGTCTTGACAATCCTCAAACAGAGGATCACCAGCTAACATCCATCAGCAGGTGATAAAAACTGATTGCTTGGACAAGAACTGACAAAGTAAAGTGGAATTAGACGCACTGTGCGTGTGAGGACGATCCTTTTCCAATAGTCTGGATGTAACAGCTCTATTTACAGTAATACGCCTCTGGAGGATCTGTGTCTACTGTTTTTAGAACCAATGCAGAAGATAGATATTGCATGCATGATGCATCGTATATATATATATATATCCAGTACTGTACAGCAGTGGCCCACTTCAGTCGCCTGACTTCCATTTGTTCTCTTCTGAGCGGACCACGTCGTGTCATTTGAGAAGCTGTTCGACATCAGCTCAGCTTCCACACAACAGAGAACTGTAATTAACAGGACAATGAAGACCTCTTACTCTGACATTTAAAAAGAGCGAAAACCTGTCTAGTCCCCGGAGGAAAGCAAGCACACCGATCATAGACAGAGCTGGAGAATCATTTTAAAAGTGAGAAAGTAACTTCTTATTATAGTGTGTTTAGTCATTCAGATGGAGAGAGTAAAGTAGGGGAGGAAAAGGGAATAAGTGCAGCAACACACCAGGTCATATCTGTAAGTTGTATTCTGTTTAAACAACGATGGGGAAATGAAATTAAGCCACATCACTATCGTGTACACCTTCAGTTCACTAAACCAAACATGCACTGAAGGCAATACAGGGAATTACCTCAATTATGTTGAGCAAAAAAACTCTGGTAAACTCCACTAAACTGTGCAAAGCTGCCATTTATAAACACTTTAAATTTGTTTAGGCTACAGCTTTACTTCTGGGTTTGATTTTGTAACAAACATCATGTCAACAACTAAAGTAAGGGATGTCAGAGCTGCTCTCCAGCACATTCAAATCTAGAAAGGTGAAAATATCCAGATCAGGATGAACATTAATATGTAATCAACGTTTGGCCGAGAGCATTATGTCTCCTGGATTTCAGCCAAATTCATGTTTCACTATCAAACAAACACACAGGCAGATGGATGACGACCTGAAGCTTTCACTGGAGGAGATGCGGCCCCTTTCATTCCGCCATAAAGAAGTGAAGAAGATCCACCGTTTAGCCACCTTTGCTTTTTTACTGTTGCCTTAAGTGTGTGCTTTTAGAGAGCATGCCAGCATCCGGGGAGCAAAAGAGGCGTGACGTTCAACACAACAGCATTGGCGTCTAGTGTGTGTGTGTGTGTGTGTGTGTGTGTGTGTGAGTGTAGTCCTGTAGTGTCCACACATCAACTTGGCTCTAGTACTATACCTCCGCTGCCGGCTTGACGACATAACAACTTTGTCCACCCCAATCCGTGTGTGTACCTTTAATACAGAACAGCGAGGCAGAATAAGGGCTTGAACAGGCTGTGTGTGCGAGGGGATAATGAGACAAACTATCTGCTTTATGTACAATCTTAGGTAAAACTGGCAGAGACAAGAAAGAGAGATGTGATGCAGCGTTAGAATCTCTGACTGCACATCAAAAGGCTGTATGTTCAAATCATGCCGAGGTGAGTGCAACGGAGCAAAGCCTCCAAAGATCAAAGCTGCCCACCAGGCTTCTAACACGACTAAGCCCCCTTTATTCCATCTGGAAAGAGCCTCACCCGAAGAAAACTGAACAACCTGCTCAAACTCATACTTCACCAACATAGCCTCTTTCTGAGATGTCTCGACTATTTGTTTGTTTAGTTCTCTAATTGCTGTGCTGACAGAAGACTCATCAGCACCTCCATTAAGCCTCCAAGTGCCGATGGGATTAGTTCTTGTTTGTTCGAGAATTTGAAAGATGGCCAAAGTGACGCGTCATCCAAAGACAGATAAAAAGATGACGTTTATCAAGATGAATTTGTTTAAGATCCAAGCATTCACCGGGGATTTTCATGTCTAATCACTTCTCCCTGGGGTTCTTTTGACCAGGATTAATGTTGCTTGAGCATTTATTGTGTAAGTATCACAGAGCAGTGGCTAAACTATTCACGAATAGATAGTGTTGACTACTGTGGTATGATAATGTCTATAGGCTTTTCCTTTTCAAACATTTGGCAGTGCATTTGAATCTCTTATTAATCCAGACACCGGTCTGCTGAGCACATGCACTCATGAAGCACTTCTGCGCACTGCTTTACATGTTTGCATGTGAAGCAGTGCTAACCCCTCAGCAGAGACAGTAGGAGGGTCCTATGGGAATGCATCATGATCACAGCCCATGAAACAGGCAGATTAACATCCAGCAAATGATTCACAGGTGGCTGGACAGATTGGATTTGTGCTATCCGAGCATACCTCATAATTCTGATGTGATTATGTTTGAATGCAGACATTCGAATCTCAATCATCTGGATGGAGATAAGGGCCAATGTGACACAGTCACTGAATTCAATCCAGTTTCCCTTCAGTCTTGGTTTGAGATGTTAGGAAGTGCAACTTGACATGCACACATCGTCAAGATGTATTGCGATCATTAAGAATTGTGCGATAATCATCTCAGAGTTACGACATCTTTTTTCAGGAATCATGAGTAATTCTGTCATTAATCTAAAATGACAGTTTTTTTTAGTCCAAACGAATGCAATCTGCTCCTGTATCCTGGTGTGTCAGCTCTGAGAGCAGCGTTAGGAAGAAACACACATGGCCACTTAGCCACTCGGCTGCTTCTCTGCTCACTGTCTTGAAGCTTGGCAGCATGAGCAGCATCCAAAGTCAAAGGCTGTCAGAGACACACTGTTGGCAGCCTGCTAGTGTGCAGACGTGCGTTTGTTTGCATCGTGTCACTTCCTGCATTAATGTCACTATTTTTGGACCCTGTGCAATTGTGACTAAATGCTGGAATACGGCATTATTAAAGTCAGTATGAGAGTATTATGATTGAGGGACACTGGTACCCCATTCCCTCTGCATAGTTAGAAAACTGGAGGTATTATTTGTCTCCAGCATACAAGAACAGTGACACAGACACACGTTTGCTGTCTCCTCTTTAGAGCTGCGTAACTTATACCCACAAATCACTGCCACAGAGTCTGTTTATCATCCAAGACATATAATAATATAATAATTCCAGTCACCATTAATCCACTTGGATAAAAAGTGTCAGAAAGAGGGAAATCCTACCTGGAAAACACAATGTGTCTTCCTTGTGTTTCTACTTTGTAATTTTCCAATTTCCCCCATCTTGCCATTCTAATGGCAACTGAGTCTTCCAAACATAATAACTTTTATATTTAACTTTCCCGGTACCCACCCACAGCTAATGAGGCGTCTGTGAAGTGAGAAGCAGTGCCATTCAAGATGTGCACTCAAAAGAGGGTTTGCATGAGAACAGTTCACTTCGGTGAAGCACAGAAATACTGTGGCTCATGTGGGTTTCATCATGTCGCCACAGGGGCACCAGCTGGGAAATATCAAGTTTAGGAAGTGAGACAGGGGGACAATATTGAGTATGTCATGTGTCCAGGCTGCGACTGTTATGCCCCTGTTCCTGAAAGTCTTACTACTACTACTTCTCTCTATTAGTACTAACTACTACTTCTCTTTGCTACTTTCTCCTGTTAGCTAATGGACTAACCATGCAACCTTTAAAACCTCAAAATGTATTGCACAATGGCCACCATCAAGCTCTTCGCTTTTATACTTCCAAATATCTTACCAAATGTCTCCGATGTCTTCTCAACATTTAAATGAAATGTATAATCAGGTAATGAGTGAATTGTGTGTACGCAAACACCTCTCAATGGATGGACTTTTTGACTGTGAGCCGAAAGAAAAAGAGATACTTTTAAAGACGGTAATAGAGAAAGAAAGGATGATAGAGAGAGAGAGAGAGAGAGAGAGAGAGAGAGAGAGAGAGAGAGAGAGAGAGAGAAGAAGAAGCAAACATAATATAGAAGCAGGAGGGGTGAAAAAAATACAGGAAACAAGGGGGAGGGTGTAAAAGGAGGATAGAAGAAAGGGGGAAGACAAGAAAGGGAGGTGATGAGAGGGGAAGGAGGTTGAGAGAGAATAAAAAAGGATGTTGAGAGAAAGCACCGGAGGCTGTGCTGCAAGGTTAAATCTAATGAGCTCAGTGTTTATCGACGAGTGAATTAGGGACACAATTACGCCAGAGAGAGTAGAAATTTTCACACACGTGCATGTGCACACACACACACATCTAGTCTAGGTAATTTCAGAACCTGCTGATGCTTGAAACAAAACTGTAATACAAAGCAACCTCAATACATTTCATTCTCTTTGGCTGTGCATGAAGACAGGATGCCGCTGAGCTGAAAATAACCTGCAGCGGTCGAATCCAACCAGCTCAGAGCTACAAGTGTGAGGGACATGGACACTTTGACTTTTCACCATTCCCCCGTGGTGACAGCAGAGTCAGTACTGTGCTCTGTTTTCTCCTTCTCGCTATGATGTGCCATGAGCCGACACAAACACACAAACTGCAATGAACAAAGGCAAAATGCGCGCCACTGCCCGGCCCTCCACCCAGTACTTTCACCGAGGCTGTTCTCAGTCAGTGAGTGATGGAGGAGAGCCCATCAATCTCTCTTTAGGACAACCAGAGTTGAAGGCTTGGTGTGAGAGGAGAGCCACTGAGGAGGGAAAACGGCTGTTTCACCTTAACTTCAGGGTATATGGGCATCACCGGGTGGTGGGAGTACAGGGTTGGAGAGGGAAATTATGGCAGATTCCAAACCAGTCTGTTTGTGAAGATGAAGAGACCCAGTGTAAACAGTGCTAGGTGGATACAGCAGAGGGAGTTCAAGTGGGATGGTGTGTGTTTACCTCTGAGCTCCCAGACACAAGCCACAGCAGTGTATTTTTCAAATCGATTCCTGGCCAATGCAGAAACCAAACGTCTCCCATTTGGAGAACCTGTTTTGTTTCCAAAGGACAAAACAATGTGCTTTTCATGCTATTTACATCCACAGCTTTCAGCAAAGAGATCTGGACAAATCAAGACCCTCTCCGCAATGGTAGTGTCAGTAGTGTCAGATGAGAAGATGCGTGTTCAAATCACATCGAGGTCAATGAACAGAGGGTTGATGTAGTATTGCTAAAGCCTACTCCGAAGGGGATTATTAGCCAATCTGACTGTCATAAAGACTAATAGGGGCGAGAGGTTTTATGCACCTTGATTACAAAGTTGAGCATGACAAAGGAGATTTTCAAACAATGAATGTCTAAAGTAAGACCTCAAATTTGTCCCTGGATCAGCTGAGAACTGACGGGGCAGGTTGGAGATTCTCTCGGGAATACTGCGGGCAACAGACTGACAAGAGGTGATGAAAGTTTAAGTGCCTTGGGGGGATCTGTCATTTGCAAGGAGAAGGGTTGCTGGGAAATCTGTTAGGTTGACAGACGCTGACAGTAGGAAACCGGCTCAACCAGATTATTCACCTAAACCTGACAGCACCTACACAGAAATGTAGGTATGCACGTACACCCACACACTCTCCCCAGGACGCCATCAACATAAACATACATTCATTTGCAGGGAAGTTGCCGTGTCTGACAGGTGAAGGTGGAGGATGTTTACATAGCCTTGCTATGTACAAGTATTCAAAATTCTTTAGGAGACGCAAACACCTCAGAGGTTTTATTCAGTCAGAGGTACACCAACCAGAAGACTCTGTGGTGGTGTAATGTGATCTAAGATACCCAGCGCACACAGCCAATCTGCCTTCTGCAAAACAATCCACTGGACAGTTTTCTAAGTGAAAAGCTTCAACTACAACCCATAAAGGTCAAGAAAGAGCCCTTTTATGCTCTATGTGTACAAGAGGTAGGCCAAGACCACTTTCCTTATTCTAAACTGAGGCAAATACACACAACAAGGATGCACAAAAAGCACATTGTCCTGATACACATTTTTAGTATTCAGAAATAGCACTATTCTATCCTGCAAATACAAAATGCATTCCCTCCAATGTACTGTATTGTAATGTACGTGAATTAGAATCTAATGCAGTAAATATCTATTCCCCCAAAGGCTGCACAATCAGCAGCTATCATATCTGGTCGCCATTTTTTAGGCACATGTTTTGGAGATGTGAGGATCTGTTTGCAGGAAGCAGATGCTATTTGCAGGCTGTGTCCTGCCCTCAGGCAGTACTGATCCCTAATCATAGGGTGTGAGGTGGTCGGCCTGTCAGCGGCAAGTCAGCGTCCTCACAGCCTCAGAAAACAGGCGAGGAGCAGAAATCCATCTGTTGCCAATGTACTGTAAACCCCAGCAGAAAGACGAATATCAACCCATCGTTCCTCATGACATCTTTCAAGTCTGCCTGAAGTGTCTCTCAATTGTTTTTGGGGAATGGAAATGATAGAATATGTTTAGCATGCTGATTTTCACTAATGTTGTTGTTATAGGACGAAGAAGTTGAAGACCATGACAAAATGTGCTGCAGAAAACTCCTTCTAGTCCTACAAGTAGCAAAGTTTTTAAATATCAAAATAACAGTTTGAGATTTCTCAGACTGCAGCACATCATCACAGGGGCAAAGTGGTCCAAGGGTAATGGACATGTGTGTGAAAGTACAAGCTCCGAGTTATATTGGAAAAGTAATTTCGTTACTCTGGACTGAATGACCCCATTTCAAGGTCCAAGCAACAACTAATCATACCGCAACATGTTCTGTGACCAGAACAAATGTCTGGGCAGGAAATTACTCTGCGCAGATAAATCAGTGTCTGAACATATTCATCGGTGAAATCTCTATGTTGGCCATCCAAACTAGATGAGCTGAATTTGCAACTTATTTGCAGAAACACAGTGTCATACTAAGTCTACCCTTGAGCCCACAGCTTAGTGCTTTGGCATGATCTCGTAGTCGGTGGGTCTTTCTACACACCAACACGCTATCTTCTGCACCACGACTGAACACCAGCACCTATACATGAGTCTATTTACACTACATGCACAAAGGCAGGGCAAAGCCAGCAGTGATATGGTTTCATGATTAAAACAAGTCGAAACAATTGGATTGTTATGCATGATGTTTGTGCTGCTCGCTTTCCTCTGGCAAACATCGGTGAAACCAACAAACCACATCATCATCAAACAACTTGGACTCACTATTACTATCAATCTGTCAGTGCAGATTGCAGTCAGATATCAACCTTATAGTGGAGCCATCCTTGACAGCATGCCATTTCTCTGTGTTTGATGTGGCTCTCCATAGGTGTGCATCAGACAAACAACAAACCATTCATCATGCTGTAGCTCCTATGAGTGCATGTCGATTCAAATAAAAGGCATCTTGGTCAACGTGAGATAAAGACTGAGTCATCTCTGAATATTTTCTCTTGGTGGCCTTGGGCTGCAATCACAGAATTGGTCGAATAGCAATGCACTGCGTTGACAATGATAACAAACGGGAAAAACTGGCATCAGCAAATTAAAACTAGATGTGTGCAATACATCTTTAGTGTTCAGCTGAGGGTCCAAAGTGAGAATATTCAACATCAATCTCATCCACTCGATCGGACTGCTGAATGGGAACACAACCAGAAACAACCCAATCTACAGTAAAAGATCATTCATCAATTAAGCCCTACTGAATCCCTGACTGCTTTAGTATATTTCCACAACAGAAACTCTTGAATCGGTGCCCTGAGAACAGACAAGAGCGAATTCCCAGCAAGGGAAGTCGGAACTTTGATTTGAAATAATTTAAGCTCCAGAGCACAAAACCTGCCAAAACCTTTTCCCTTGCAATCATTAACTTCACAAAGAAAGGAATCCACTTTAGCATAGGAGCTATCCCTCTGTTCATATGGCCCTGCTTGATTCACAATAAATCGGTCCAAATGACTGCAATATCCCACAGTCCCGCCAACGTCTAAACCCATCTCACATTAAGGATTTATTTTTCTCCTGTAGCCCTGAGCATGCCATTCCCATTTCACAGTTCTGTCTGGATGTTTGAGAGCATATCTTGAAAACCCCACACAAACAGAGTCATAGAAATGCCAGTCGTCAGTGTATGAGCGGTGACGTAATTTATTTTTCAAAGAATTTCAATGAGGAATTGTGCAGAAAGCGCATATATCTTCACTATCACAGGTGAATAATTGCGTCAATGTGATGTACTATTTCCGACACTGATGGACAGATACTTTTCGGAAAAGAACAGGTTTGGTTGTAGATGTGTTTACAGCGTATGCAAAACAATGGGAAGTAGAGGAAGTTGAAATATCACAGGGGAGAGATTATTCACTTATTTAGCAAAGGAAATGAAACAGTGCCCTAAGCCTGACAGACAAAATAATAGATTCCAGACCATTAGGGAACGGATCATGAGGACAATTATGGCAGATCAATAGATGAGGGGCTTGAAAAACACTAGGCACCTCTTTTTTTGGCACAAGGCTTTTTTGAGCATCGGTAAGTTAATCAGGTTAAACTGCATCCGGGGAACTGCTGTATCAACAGCATGAAAAATTAAGCTAATGCTGATCGTGAATACTAAATGAATAATGAATGTTCAAAAGTCCTAAAGCCAAACCCAGTTTAAAGTTAAATTGGGGCTGAAAAACATCTTGGAATTTTACTTAGTTGCTTTAGTTTTGATGTCTCAACGCTTTGACAACTTTATTACAAAGGCATCTGGTCTTCATGTATAGGTCATTGGCAATTATTATTTTAGTACCCTATTAGTACACTAGTATACCAGAAGTTAGTAATCTACTAGTATCGATATCAAATTACAATGATGCCACCAATATGCTGAAATACCAATTGCTCATTAGGTTTGCCATCATTCAAGCTCATCAAACAAAATCAAATGTAGGTTGAACGGTGTTTGATAAAAGCTTTGTGCAGCTACTGACTATACACAACCATGTTCATTTACTCTATCCACTGAAAGAAAGACTTTGTGTGTGTGTGTCCTGTTCGAGGGTTGAAAGACCCAGAGTGCATTAGTGGGGTCAAAAGCCAATGACAGACAAAGCCACAGGACCACTTTGATGTTGTATTCTATAAGACTGTTTTGCACAATCAAGTCATTCTAATACTTTGAAACAAATAAAACAACATATAAATCAATTCGCAATTAATTCTTCATTATAATTGTATTTTCCCACCACATGTGTACAGACTGCATTCTGTCTCACGCTTTGTTTTTAAAATTTTACATCAATCAGTTCTGACACGTTTTTCAGGCTCCAGGTTATAACTGTAGCACCATTGCATAGTCAATGTAGCCAACAGATAATCGTGAACCTGTACAGAAACATTATTATGCTTTGTTGTGAGCTCCTCACAGTCAAAGAAAGTGTATTTTGCCTCAAAGATACCACATGTCAGGTTAGAAGGAAGGGGAATCAGGAAGACAAATTAGTTACATGGACAGAGACCCTTTCTGACCCTTTCTCCTAAGGAGAAGGGAGTCATGCAGGGAGAGATAACACCAGTGATGAAGACGTCTAAGTAAAGCACAAAGAAAGCAAGTTGAGAAGAGACAACTAATGTCATTGGTCCAAGTACCAAATCAACCTGCTGCTGCAGCAGTGTGTGAAACAGTATAGTCACAAGCGTAACAAAGCTAGTTCAGAAAGCTAACGCTAAAGCTTGGCTACAAAGTTTTGTCGTGTTAACAAATGACTACAGTGCATTGCTATGTGTAGTGTGACAGAGGCCGCCAGAAACACGAGGAAAAATAAACTTCCATTTATGTGTACTCGTTCTATGGGCCTAGTATTGTGAATGCTGGCTCTCTGTCATGACTTTGATACATGTAAATGGAACAGACCCCTCGTTAAAGTTATTCCACATGTGCATTCCTTGCTATGGAATTTATTTATTTGATTTCATTTTTCTTTTTTGACTTTTAGAACAGTTTAATCATCTTTAATTTTGGGTTGTTTTCATCCAAGTTGCCTATCATTATTTTGGATATTTGTTTCAAGGTCACAGTAACAAATACTCAAAGAATTATCACTCGACTGTAGAAAGTTAAAAGCAGCATTTTTGCATCTTATAGCTCATTAGCAGCAACAGGCAGCTAGTTTGGAGCAAACCGTTAGTGGTAAACTAGCTAGCTGGTAAAGACAGCAGAGCAAGCTATGAGACAGATTTATTTCATAAAACAGAGCTAAAATGACAGAGAATATGAACTTACAGTCGTCAGTTGACCGCAAACACAACTCCAAATGAATGCTTATGTGGCTCCATTTCTGCTGGGTGTGAAATAGCCACTAACACGCTAGCCATAGCTGCTTTATGAAGCGATAGTACGTCGAGGCTTTTTGTCTGTCCACTCATTTAGAAGTTGTTCTGCGAACTCGGGACCAAAAAGAAAAAAACATTGATATTATCTTTTTCACAACAAATTACTTGTCATAACAGGAAACGCAGAGGTGCAATTAATGGCCTAGCATTGGTAAGGGTTGCATTCCATTCATGTGTAATCGTTGTATGGGCTTGGTATTGTGAATGCTGACTCACTGTCATGACTTAGTGATACACATAAATGGAACAGACCCCACGTTAAAGTTATTAGTTCCACCTGTGCTTTGCTTGCTATGAAAAGTCAAAATGTCTTAAAAACAGTCTATTGCAGCTTAAGGCCTATAAGCTTTTAGACTGAGTAAGCTTTTAAAACTTTGTATAATCTTTAATTTAGGGTCGTTTTCATCAATTTTGCTTTTAATATGTGATCTGCCTTTTTTCAAGGTGACACAGTTCTTTGGACAGATTGCATTAATAGGCATCTAATTAAGCTTTAAAAATAGAGTATATAGAAGCAACAAATACATAAATGTGATCCTGTTCTGGTGCTACAAACCACATGTCCTTGAATTGTAACAGGAAATGATCTAGAACATCTCCTCATCCATACACAAATAACCTTACGTAAGAAATGTATCAGGTCTGCCATCTGAAAGACAATCATCACGAGGTCTTGTTCTTAACTCTTCAACAAACACACTTGTTCTTCAGTAACTCAGTGCTCAGTAACTGCAATCATGGCCACAGAAATAAGCTGTTGACATAACAGTGGATCACACCCAAGAGGGCCTGACATGGCCTGCATGTCGAAACACCGCACACCACATAGTTGGCCTTTGCTACAACTTGCACACAGTTGGATCCAGCTGGAGGCAGGAATTGTCATCTCACTGAAACGTGGGATGAGAAAAACAAGAGGAACAACCTGGCCCTTCAGAGGGCTACTGTGCCCAAAACGAGAAGGAAACGTGCTAGGTCTTATCCAAATCAACAAACACGATACCCAACTAGAAGGGCACTCTGAGAGCGCAGACCTCCGCCAATGCCAACTGCCCTTTCTCGCAATGTTAACCAAAGTGAAAAATAATTTGTGTATCCGCCCCGTGATTCGGATTTACTCCAACATTTAATTGGTTCTTCATTTGCCGATACTAAACCCTTCCTGAGAGTTTCATGAAAATCTAGCCAGTAGATTTTCTGTAAATCTGCTGAAAAACAGACTCACTCAACCAAAAACCTCCTTGGCGGATGTAACTATGTCATCGTGTGGAACGATACAGACTTTATGGATAAGTGAAGCAAATGTATACGGCTCTCTCCACACCATAGCTGTCGGGTTGTTAATGGAGACCACTCCACTTCCTTGACTCTGTGGTCAACCAGCCAGTCAAGCATGTCATATGAACCATCGATCCTTGTCCTGCAGCTCTGAAACAAGAGTAGATTGGAGTCTTCTCAGGGCAGAAATAATCTCGGTGGTTGCGTTAGATGTTGCATGGTCATTGTTTTTTTCTGGCTAAAAAGCCTTAAAGCCCATTGTAATAGCAAATCTCTCTTTCTTTCTGCTAACTGAAATACCGATGATGATCAAAAGTCATCAATTACCCTGACTAACCTTCAATATATTCATATAATTCACACCGTTAGCTTGCCAGTCTACAAGGCTGTGTTTCCTTGGCTGCACCCATTGACGTTTGAGTGAACCAATTAGATTATTTCTGCCGCCAGAGCAGCTCTACATATAAAAGCTGGGGAAAAGCTTCTCCTCTTCACAGAGTCAGATCTGGGAGCTTCTCCTGGGTAAAAAAAGTGGAGCTACAGCAGCCTTTACCATTACTGAATGGAAAAGAAACAAGGGGGTGGGGGCCATGTTAAGACGTGCAAAGTGTAGACAGTGGAAGCTGTCAAAACACCCTTTAAGAATGTGTTGCGGAGGGTTGAAAGTGCTTTTCCATCTCAGCAGCATTAGCAAACATAATGTTGGCCCTTTCTGCATGAAATACATTTAATTCCACAGCTTGTCACATCACTCAAATTTTCCATTTAAAAAAAAAATCTATAAAAACAAATAAGGATTATGTGGTCCATCTTTCAACCACGATCATAAGAATATGGAGAGGGCGGTTTGATGGCACAGGGGAAAGTAGCTTTCAATTTTCCTCAGCTCCCAACCAACAGGCACATTCATCTTGAATGCAGCAGAAACGAAGACAGAGGATATCAAACGGGGTAAGAGGAACAATAACCCCTAATGAACGGCCTTATCAGTAAGAGGGTTTTGTATGACTAAAGATGACCACTTATTCCGCCGTGCTCTACAGTGTCTCAGTTGGCTATGGTGAAACCAATTCCTCTAACTCCCCATATGTGGCTACCAGCCAGGTCAGCAGAATTACATGAAAAGGAGCTTAATGCTAACCATTCCCAGAGCAAAGGCATTATCTTCTGGTGACTAATCTGTGATAACAAATGGGAGCGGTAGAGCTGAATAGGAACGGATCGAGAGGGGTAAGCAGGAGTGATAAGAAAGAGCAATGAGAAAGTAAAAAAATCTGAGATATTGTTGTAACATTGTGGCACAGCTGCTTCCGGATCAGGAGAAAGGGGGATCGAATTCTGTTTTGTCAGAGCATCAATAATCAGCTGCAACATTTCATCAGGGCATTCCGGAGGCTCTCACTGCCATCTCCGAGGGCCAACATTCCTGAAGCTCGGAAGAGAAGCATCGCGAAGCCAAACACACGTCTAAGTTATGCGAGATCAAGTGAAGTGCATTGCTGCCATTCTCTTGCCTCTGACGGTTCAGGCTAATCATTAGCTCCATGATCTGAACCGACGAGTTCAGATAACAAAACGGAGTCCCTGACGTCACAAGGCTGCGGCTGGGAGAGGAAAACACAAGCTAGAGAGCTATCAAGAGCACGTGTTCGATATGCCAGTGCAGTCAAAACGAGCTGTGCCTGAACTGAGCCACGTTATCTGCTGAAAGGAAATAATCCTTGAGGAACACACACATGCAACATATTAAAACATGTCCATGGGTGCGTATATATACACACACCCACGAATTCCCCTCGAGCTTCTTGCCTCGCTGTGTCAGGTCCTGCTAAATCTGTCAATGATTTGACAACAAAAAGGACTTTCTGTTATTTAGCACCAAGCGCAGTGGATGAACAAAGTAAACCAACAAAAAAAATAAAAACTACTAAAACCACATCAGCAGTGTCAACAGAAACTGACCCTGAATGCCCCCCAACACCAAATAGATGTAGCCGGACTACCGTCACGCAAAAGGCTTGGCATTGCTGCGGCATGCTCAGACTTTGGCAGTTACCCTGATGGCATGCGGCCCGCTTGCGTTGCCGTCTTTAGCAGCTACAGATGTCAAATCTCTCAGCTTCGCCTGTAACACTCAAGCTCAATGCTTTCAATTCAGCATCCCAGAGAAGCTGGCGCTTTTTTGCTCTCTGCAGCCACACGTCTTACATGCATACATGTGTATCAGCACCTGTGTGTACAACCGAGATACATGCTAGCCAGCGGGGAAGCCCTGAAGAGAGACGCTGTTTGGGAAAGATAAGGGACTCGGCGTGGTGTCATTGTACTTGGTGCCGTCCACGTGAGTGGAGAAGCTCAGTCCTTTAGTCTGTCAGCCAGACAGGTTGTACGGCAGTGCTCTCAAATTCTCAAGTCGCACCAACGTAGACCAAAGTCTGAGTCCATTTGTATCTACAAACTGTGTAGGGATGTAGAACTTTTGTGTACATAGGCCCAAAATTTGAATTGGACAAGTTAAACTTTCATACAATCATTTAATATTTTGGTTACAAATCCTTTGCAGCCTCCATCCAACAGATTTCGGACTTGATATCTCAGGCCTGCACTCCAGCCAACGTCACCTCTTTCTTAATTTGTGGCTGAATTTGTCAATAAACTAAATTATTTGGTTGCCTTTTCTGTATGTTTAAGCTCGTTGTGCTTCACTGTGCACCAGCCCTGAACTGTTCCTCCAATATGAATGGGAACACTTTCAAAAAATGTAAACATCAGTTTCATGTAATTTCCAAATGTGCATGAGTTGAAAACAACAAAAGAAAACATCATTGTCCAGCTACTTATGGTCTGTACAGTATATGTTTCTACACTGCTGAACTATACTTACAATGAAGTCATTTCAATTTGAAGTAGAACTTTAAGATCTCTTTTTTTTCAGAATAGTATTTAACTACTAGTCTGCTCTTCCATTTACTGTCACCACCATACTACAATAAACATGCCACTACCAGCCTCCATGTGAAATTACAGGCTATTTTGCACTGTATAATCTCTTTTCTGCATGTTCTACTATTGCTGCAGAGTTTTCGACATTGTGTCTCGCACCTGAAGAGATTTCCCCATTTAACATGCTGGTTTTACAAGCAAGAAACTCCTTAAAAATGAAGCAAGCCCCCCTGTCTCAGTTTTCAGCTGAACCACTGAGAAGGGGAGCAGTGCAGGCACAGGGGTGCTGAACATCTTTTTCTGGATGCTTGGGCAAAACTTCAACTCGTGATTTGGGAGCAGCGGGTGTGTGTGGCGTTTTACTCAAAGACCGGCAGGCAAGTATTCCCCTGGAAGGATTTAGCACGGAAGCAAGGACACTGCTCAGTCGGCTGGAAAACAAGGAGAAGAAAGGAAGAAAGAAAAGAGGGATGAAGATAGGAAAAGGATAAAAAAAACACGAATGTAAAAGACTGAGGAGAATACAACAAGAGAGGTCACCGAGTCCGCATTTCTCCTCCTCTTTTCCTGCTTTGTTCCCTGCTGTGGTCGAGATGAACTCGAGAAAATCTCTGCTGCTTGACCACAGTTGAACCGGCCTTACTCAGTTACCATCAATCACATTGCATCCCATCACCCTAAAGGGGCCTACACGGCTCCGCCTCGTACAGTCCACTCACAAGATAACCCCCCCCCTCCTCCTCCCCATTCCCAATTACCTTCCACTACTGTAATATTCACGCTCACATACAGCAGCTCCTCTCCGTTACACAAGCAGGGAGCCGCTGAGTGTGGTGAGCTAATGAGCACTGACAACCCTTCCAGCGCCACTTCCCCACTTTTTTCTTTGCTGTGCAGCTGCACTGGCTTGTTGAGTCCTTACCTGAGAATAGATGAGGATTAATTAAAAAACCCTCGTTGTACTTTTAGTAGAGCCTGATGATTCCCAGAACAGACAAGTGGTGTTTGAAGGAAGTAGTTGAAACTTTCCGCTGTAACAGCATTGCTAGTCCCTTCTTTGAAAATGCCTGGAAACAAATTTCTCTCACGTGTGTTTTCTGAAGGGTGATCTGTCTTTTCTTTTCCCTCCAGATCAACATCAGTGTAGCGCTTCAAACATCATGTCACAGACAGATGCTAACTTGTCTTAGCTTTTGCCCTGCAGCAGAAAAAAAAGAGTCTATCTATAGGGAGCGGCTCTCCAACGCCGTATTTGTTTCTCATCAGGTCGAGCAAAAAGTTGCTCAACAGTCAACTTGCTTTGAAATGACATGAATGGGGATCAGCGACAGGCTGCCTGCTAGGTGTCAAGTCAGAGTGCTCATACTGTGGTTCCAAGAAGATGCACAGAAAACTTACTGCACAGCTATTGTCAATATATCTAACAATATATAATATATATGTTCTGTTGCTGTGTATGATGCTGCCAGCTGGTTATTTTGAGTGCAAAAGGCATGTTACTTTAAGCAGGACATATGAGAAAATATTCACTTCCCCATTTCTGTTTCATTGTGTTGCAGAATCTTAGTGGATGTTTTGCACTTTTGACAGTGAAAAAATATCTTTAAATAAAAAAAGGTAAAAAGGAATTTACAGCTATTAAGCTGTAATTGTAAGACATCCACCCAGGACTCAACTGGAAGTTAAAGATTACTTTACTTTTTTTATTTTTCAAGACAAGACTCAAGTTACTTTAAAGGAATAGTTTGACATTTTTCTGAAATACTCCTATTTGCTTTCATCCAAGGGTTAAATGAGAACGTTGATACCACTTTCACTTTCTGTACGCTAAATATGAAGCTGCAGTCAGCAGTCAATTAGCTTAGCTTAGCATAAAGACTGGAAACAAAAGGGGAAACCGCTAGCCGGGCTCCAAGCACATCACTAACACACTACTTGTAGCATGTAATCAAAGAAGACGACTTTGTTTTTGCTTAGCAGCCTTGTCCCTAAAGGATATACTCCATCTGTATTTCAACAACTTGACTTTGCTGCGACACGTCTGCAAGCCTGAATTTGTGGAATATTGTGAGGGGGAAAAGGGCCAATTACGTGCTTTGAAGGCCTGAGCCACCATTTAGGTTGAGTAACTGTGGGAAAGTAGGAGACAAATGGGATCTGGAGATGCGGCCCTTCTAAGAGTTAGAGCCACAAATTAGGGACCCAGTGTCTGAAATGTTTCGGGTATTCTTTAGCTTTATGTCTCAGCCGGTGCAGCAGATGTGAAACCAGACTGTGCGAGAGGACGAGTCAGGTCCACGAGTTGTTTCGTGTGGCAAAAAGGAAAGCCCACAAAATACCATCTTCATATTGCTCTTGCTTACGTGACTAAAGATTAGGGGTGGGAATCACCAGAGATACGATACTTGGGTCACGATACGATATTATCACGATACTGCGATATTATCACGATACTGAGATATATTGCGATTTATTACTTTTTTCAACTTCAAATTATGTCCCCAAAGGAAAACTGTGTCAACATGTTTTATCGAATAAGATACAGTTTTCAGTCTGTTCATCTCACTTCAATCATTTTTATTGCAGCAAAATAGGATTGTCAAGCAGACAGACTGACCAACAATGTCCTAAATGTTGCATGAACCTGACAAACTGAACTGTTTGTATTACTACATAGTCCAACTTAACTAAATGCAAACGTGTGGACTCAGTATATGAACTATAACTTATATAAGTAGGATATAAGTGTTATATAACTCAGTATAACTTGCGATGCATGGACGTCGAGGCAGAGAGCCAGTTATGCGCTGCACACTCCCCATGAGCCTGGCTACTGTTGGCAGATTTAACCCCGTTGTGAGGCCAGATGTCTCTCTTTGTTTTGACCAACTTCCTACCAATCACGCTGACCCAGGACCTTTCCTGACCTCACCAGAATACAACTCAGCACCATCTAGTGGACTGAAAAAGCAATTGATTTGATTGATATATATATATATTTTTTTAAATAGTTCATGTAATAAAAGATCGATACTTGGCGTCCATGTATCGATACAATATCGCCACGCAAAATATCGCGATACTATGCTGTATCGATTTTTTCCCCCACCCCTACTAAAAATGCGGTAAACACTCAAGTTATTACTTGACTGGCTCAAGTGCTGAAAACAACAGCAATGGGAACAGAAAGGCTGGATGAGAAGCTTGAAAAGCCATTTGGCATGACCTTCATGACTGTGCATATACTGGAGACCAGATTGACTCTGAGTTGATTGATTCGTACTTCCTGGTCCCACTCAGACTGTGACAAATTCCTCGAGAGTCCCCGGAGAAGATCCGGGAACAGCTTGTGACATTGTCTTGATTGGGCTCAGCTAATTCAGAGAGGAGAATAAGTCGGATTTTTACACATCACTGATATTAGAATGTAAAAAAAGGCAATACGTGTGACGGATATCTTTGCAACCCAAGACGGTTCGAGCACAATGAAGAGGCGGATGAAGGCATTAGAGTGAGGCAGAATGTGGGTGGAGGTGTAAGATCAGCTTTAAGTATAGAGGAGGAAGGTAGAGAAGAGGCGGACGTGAAGTAGTTGTTGAAGAGCTCGAGCAGGAAGTGCAGGTGGCGTTTCTCATATCAGCTTGTCTCCGGATAAAACTGATCAACAAAGAGGTCGATCAAAAAGGGCTTTCGCACCTTTATCGTTTGGTACGGTTCAAACTAACTCTACAATGTATCTTTTCTTTTCCCTCCTTGGTCCTGACAAAATGAACCAAACTACAAGTGACCTAAGAGTGTGGCCTTTTTATGTTCATAGCTTACCTATTCTAGCATGCCGCCCGCATGATTTATGCTCTTCTTTTAATGCCAAAAGTGAGCATTTAAATACTTTTTGCATGATACAGTATCTGCATGGGATGTATTTGTTGAATGCAGACGAATAAAAACTAACTTTTTGCACTTTTAAACCAAGCATCAAAGCTGCTGTAAGCTGTTATACAACTCAAGTGACCTGGACTCATCTTCCTGTGGTCCAAAGGTCTCGGCTGGCCCGCGATACAGTAGTTAAGTGTTGACCCCGGGCCAAGTGTTCTCCAGAGGGGAAGCCTATACACGTCTACATTTACGGTGCCACTGCATGGATCAATGGACCAGTCGCCTCCGTTCTGCTGAACCATGGAAAAACCCAACAGGCGCTGGTAGAGGGGGGAGTGAATGGGTGTGTGTGTGTGTCTGTGTGTGTGTGTGTGTGAATGCTAGTGTGTCTGCATGGAGGAAGTGCTCTTCAAGAACGAGCGTTAATGTTGACCTACTTCGTCACCGTTTGCCGTGGTAAAAATCTACTGCCGAGGTGCAACAGTGAATATTTTCCAGGAAGTGGAAGGTGTTTCACCTGTCACTGTGGAGCCGAGCCGTGAAGTGAAACCTCACTGACAATGCGCTGAAAAGGAAAAACACTGATTTCGTTCCATCAAACCCACATCATGCCGTCACTGCTGCACTCTCACTCTGGATCATTCTCTTAATCAGAGCGTGGGTTCATCTGGGTATTCCAATGCCTTGAAAAGAGGTTGCACGGTAATACCACACGGCCAACGAGGAGAGAGTGCCGGCGCTAACCATGGAAACGCTACCAAACTTGAATTCATTCATTACTCATTTAATGGGCTTGTAAGCGCAGCCACTAGAAACCCACAAAAGGGGGAAAGCAATCAGCGTCCCACTCAGGCCTCATCCAAATTTGGCACAGGGGGGTTTCACACACTCGTGAGCTCCTTTATTCAGGATGAGAAACTTGGATGAACTTTAAAACTTTTCGGTCAGCGTGTAATTGCAAAGAGCAATGAGTGCAAAGCGGGGTTCCTCCACCAATGCACAGGGCCTATCAGTACTATTTAAAGGAAACGGATTGATCGTGGTCATGCAGAGACATGAATACACACACACACACACACAGATTAAAATCTGTGAATCTACACTGTAGTACATTATATTTGTAACTCAAGTATTACCTATAGTCTTTTTTGTTGTTGTCTGGTTGCACAAAGGTGACATTTTATACAGTAGTACTGGCGCACACACACACACACACACAGCACGGGTTATTTTGTTCCTACTTCATCCTCATTGCTCCACACACACACACACACACACACACACTCTGGATGAACTTTGAAGCCAGTAGGCCTACAACTACAGTAGCAGTGAACGAGATCAATTCCAGTGTTTCTCTGAACTTTTTCATGGACACACTTTATATAGAGAGCGCTCCATCTGCTTCACAACTTTATTTGGATAATGAAATAATCACTCCTGAGCGTCACATTCGACATCACAATGAAAGGTTCCCCCACTCCCCACTCCCCGCCCTCCTTCCTCCAAAGGGGCCCCTGGGGGTCCCCAACCGGCTCCCATTCAACAGGGGCAGCCCACTGGCTCTCTCTCTTCTCTCCGTGAAAAAAAGCGCCATGTTGAGGCTCCGGCGCTGCTGCTGCTGCTGCTCTGCACTGGGCGAGACGCTGTACGAAAGAGGCGCACCGGAGCAGGGCCGCGCGCTCGGGGCTTACCTTTGCGATCGCCTTCTTGTACCTCATGGCCGCCTGCTCGATGAGGCTGTGGACTTGTATATTCCCATCTCTGCACGGGACGACCACCCGGGTCCTCCCGAAACACACCGTCACTTTCATTATCACCTCCGCCGCGTTAATCCCAACGAGGAAAAAGCCGCGTCAGGGCGACGAATGGAACCATCCCCGGAGCGCGACAGTGAAAACAAACTTAAAATCCTCGGTTGTTGCGACGAGGGAGGTTTGAAGTGAAGTTGTCTCCGTGCCCTCCTGGAAGAAGGGGGGAAGCCCGGCATTGGATCCGGCAGGCGGCGGGGCTGGGTTGGCGTCCTCCTTGTGCGTGTCTGTGTGTGTGTGTGCACGCCGCGTTGACTCACTTTACAGAAACTTCCCAGCTAGAAGCCTCTCCAGCGAGAGCGCACCACTGGACTGACACATAGGAGCGCGTCCACATGTCGGAGCAGGCTCCAAGAATGCTTCCCCCACGCCGACCGATAGGCTGCGGTGCAGGTTTTGTAACTGAAGGCAAACAGAGCCACTTTACATCGCTTTGCTTAGTGATAACTGAAAGTTGCATAACACTTGGATTTGCTGTGTGTGTTTTTTTTCTTTTTCAAAGTAGGCTAAACTAGTGGTTTAGTGGAGATCTTACAAAAACAAAACTCCCTCCACACACACTTTACCCCAACCCATTTATACCAGAGTCTACCAGTATATTCCCTCTGTTCCTCTTGTTATAGCTGTAGGCCTATGGCAGTTAGTTTGTAATCATATATATATATATATTGAGGCAAATTGAAGCGATTGCAACACAGACATCCTGACGGGCCCCCCTCCCCGAGGGCCTGAAGCAGTTTTCCAGACAGATTCTACCTGCTGTACAAACACTAAACATGCAACTCCTCAGGGGTCAGACTATGTCGTATCAGACACAGATCTCGTGAGTTTGGGAGTTATGGTTATAGGTAAACCCTGACACGTTAAGTGCTGCAGGTCTATTGCAGAAAGTATGAGACGGACTGAATGAGCGTAACTCCACCAGCAAGAATCGAGGTGCCGAGAAGAGCACTGATAGCGAAGCATACGTTAACGTTATGCATATATGACTATAAATGATTGAAACGCAGTGCATAAAAAAGGAGAGATGGGCCTAAGGCTGGATCTACGGTATGACCCAATTTACTGATAAAAGCTGCAACCTTTTCTGTGGAGCTTCTCTCACTTCCCCGCAAGCTCTTGGCTCTTTATGATCTAATGCAGTCCAAATGAGTGAACATGAACACCAGCGGAAGACGGACAGCCCCCTTTTTATTCTCCAAACTATACTATCACTGCTCAAATATTTGTTCCCTAATGCTCTCAGCTTGTTGCCCTTGAGCATCCAAGTAGAACCTAAAAGATTAAACTTTTCCTTTTTTTTTTTTTTCTGACTCCAGATCAGAAGGTTGTTGTGTTTAAATCCTGTCAGGGTCAAACCATTGATATGAAACAATATATTGGCTTGTTCTAGACTTGGAAAATATTTCAGTTAGGCCTCCCCATCTGGTCGTACATTATGAACTACTCCCCTGTGAAAACTGCTGCTCCCTTGTGTATAAATAGTACCCCCCCCTGGTGGCCAAAACACTCCCTCAAACAGCAAATCAAGGTTTTTCTTCACCTTTTGCATTCCTGGTGTCACGTCGACGTCTCGCTTATATCCACATTCATGAGCCAAATGTGTGTGTGTGTGTGTGTGTGTGTGTGTGTGTGTGTGTGTGTGTGTGTGTGTGTGTGTGAGAGAGAGAGAAAGAGAGAGAGAGAGAGAGAGCGAGAGAGAGAGAGAGCGAGAGGAGGCAGTGGTGGAAATTAAGACGGTGCCCGCCGGACCCGTCCGCTCCACATTTACAGACTTGTCCAGTGCGGAGAAAAGAGCGGCAACGCTGTACTGACAGTGGGGCGTTATTTCCGTGGCCAGACGTGCTCCGACAAGGTCCCGAGAGTGGAGGGGGTCATTCACAGACTTACCTCACCCCCTGAGAATCCAGCACCGCACAGATCCACTCATTCATAAGTGTGTGTAATCTACTAGGTCCTTCCTCTATACCTCCACCTTCTAATACCACCTTTATGTGTCCCTCTATTCAACCTTTTACTGATCTATGTTTAGTGGGCTATACTTACTTACAGATGCCTCCTTGGTTGGTTCCCCCGTCACGTCTAAAGACATTTAAAGTGTGGCGGAACAATACTTTGAAGGCCAGTAACAGAGTTATCAAGTCGCCAGTCTAGCCTGGTCACTATAGCTGACTGTTCACTTTAATCATCATTTATTGAGGGCAGGCTGATGGTCACAAAGATGTTTTTTTTTTTAAAGAACAAGTGGCTTGATTTTGTTTTGCAATGGTTCAGAAGCATTTCTGGTGCCGGATTAGAACATATGCTGTGCGTTTCAATACCCATACTACCATACTATATATAGTATGTCCCAATACCATAGTATGACAAAAATACCATCATGTCTTAGCCTACTGCAGTATGCAAGCCAGCATGTTTTGCTGCAAACAATAAGGAAGTATGTCTCAACTGACTGCACGCTGCACGCAACAGAGGGCTCTTTGTACAGGCAGCCGCGGTGTGCGCTCAAAGTAAAAAGAAGAAAGTGTGTAATTTGGAATGCAGCTTGAGTGTGCGAATTGGCGGGGTTCGAACCCACAATGCCAAATAAACCCGGCTTTGTGTTCAAGCTAAGTGAAGTGGAGTCACCGCGTCCCCGCGTCCAATACCAAGCAAGGGAGAGAAAAGAGTATGACATCATTGGGACACTTCATGCAACATCCGCCCAGTGGCACGATTAAGGCTGATGTCTGCAGTGTTTTAAAGTTGTTTAGTCAGCATATGTATGCATATATATACAGTACATATATACATATATGTATATATGTTGGTATAAATATATACGATGATATACGACGATGTGCACCTTGAAAGAGGACGTAACGTTACAGAGCTAGCTCCGCCAATATTAGCAACCTAATGTAACGAAACAGACCAAGTGAAACATTATCTGAGATGTTAACAGTTCAATAATCATGAAGACAAATCAATACTGGAGACTTTGAATTTCGGGTGATAAGCGTAACTTTACCTCGACTCCTCGGTTGATCTCCACATGGCTGTTGCTCAGAAGGATGAACTGAAGCTGTTGTGTCCAAAGTCAGGTTTATTGTAGGCAATAAGCAGTTAGAATAATATATAAATAATATATATACATTTTTATATATCGTCATTACAGACACATTGACCTGCAATAGACAGTACGTTGTAGATGGAAATTTACAGCAATTCATTACAGTGCACCCTGCAGAACTGCAACACTGTCGGTGTTTGGTTTAACTCACACATAACAATGTCAAACAGGACTTAAATGGCATCTCTGCCACCACCACAATCTGATGCAAGCTGAGGCCCCCTCCCATTATTGGGGTTAATTCAAGTTTCCCTTATGACAGCCATTAACAGTTGTTACTGCAGCACCTTGACTTTATAATGAATCCCTAACAGCTCAACTCAAAACATAACACTACAATCCAACCCTACCTTTGACTAATGCAGCAGACCATGAACAATGAAAAAGACAAAGACTCAAACAAGTGTCATGTTTGTGTTGGCTAATAATAAAATTCACTGACCCAATGTATCCTACAACGACATATTTATTGATAGCTGAGAGGCTCCATCTGCTGGCTCTGAAATGCGTTACACCTTTTCTTCTCCAGAAATCTCTCTTTTGTGTGGATTAAGTTCAAAGCCTGTAACTGCTGTGTTTGAGGCCAGTGTACACTGTGAACACAGAGAATGGTGTTAGCACTCTGATATCATGGATTTGCCAATGCTGCCAGATGCTTTTGCTTTGTTTTGCTGCATGCACGTTCTGTCTTGCAACGTTTGATCCCCGTGTAGCCCAACAATAACTCTTCCTGTTGTGCATATGGCATTTTAAATCTGTCTATTGATAGTATAAATAGCCCCATGTGACATCTATGACTCACATCAGAGTATACATACACTGCTGTGTGCTTTTATATCTAAACAAAATAGAGAGCAGGAGTAACTAATGAATGATGGTGTGAAGATTTAAGTGATGGCTGGTTCTGTTCTCTGGCAGTATTGGTTTTAGAGACACTTATTGACAGGGGGGGGATACATATCACACCTTGACAGATTTTAATACCCAGAAATCCTCTGAAATGATGCCAGTAAACTGACTTTGGTCACCAACATGGCTTTATAGCAAACAGGACATGGGGAGTCGAGGATCTAAGGTTGGTGAGTCTGATTATAAGTGGACAGAGCCAATGATTGTGTTTTCTAACCAATGCACTGATCATTTGTCGGCCTCCAATTCTCCTCTAATTTGAATATCTGTAAAGTTGAGTCTGCTCTCCATTGAGTTCATCTTTACAATCTCTGAAAAAGAACCAGGGAGGAAAAACAACTCACCTCAGAGTGTACACACAGACAGGACTGGGCTGTACTACAGCCAGGGCCTGTTCGCATATTGTCAGGTCCACACCCCTCCACCTGATACCTGCTAAAGCTTGGCAGACTAGAGGGACACAACCATCAGAGACAACTCTGTCTTCCACATGAGACCTTCAGAGTTGTTCTGTGTGACTCTGTGGCGCAACGGTAGCGCGTCTGACTCCAGATCAGAAGGTTGCGTGTTCAAATCACGTCAGGGTCAGTTGTATTTATACATACATCAATGTTGATGTCTGTATGCAGCCATTGAAGTGACAGTTTAGGAGACCTGTCACATTCATGCCTTTGTAAAAGCTCACATTGTGTGTATGGACAATTCCTCTATTATGGCAATTCCAAACAAAGTGCATATGAAAGGAAAATAGTTGAATAAAGATGTCTTTCGCCCTTGCATTGGTTTATTTTCCCCATACCACCCTATGCAGATACATCAGACACTGTTGTGTACATTGACTGTTACATAATCACGTTAGAGCGTTTAATCTGTGATATGTTGTCAGTAGTTATTTTCATGTTTGTAAACAAACCTGCTCTTAATTAATAGTTAGAGAAAAGATATGACCCCGACGTGATTTGAACACGCAACCTTCTGATCTGGAGTCAGACGCGCTACCGTTGCGCCACGAGGTCCTACATAGCAAAATAATAACACGATAAAATACTATATAACGTTTAAAGAAGAGGATGCAGTGGGAGAAATTATTTTTCCAGTTTGCATGTATGCCATCATTTGGATCCATAAATTAGACTACAATTATTACATAAAACACGGATGATATGCGACACACGAGACATTCTCTTCTCAATGCCCCCTTTCCTCGGACATGCGTCTCGTGGACACCTGAACACCACTAAATACCGCTTCATCTCCCCTCCTGGTGAATGACATTGTCTCACTGCGTTTTTGCCTGCATCAGCACCATGGACAGCTATCAGCTGCGCAACTGGCTCCACGGGGCTCGCCCTGCGCGTGCAGTGGCAGCAGTCGTGAACGCTGCGTAACGAACGCGCATGTGCGCGTGACGCAGTTTTGTTTGTTTGTTTTGAAGCAACTTCGAATTCGTTCAATTTAAGTAACTCACTTTTTTACCATTAACTTTGCTATATTTAAGATTGGGACCTGAGTGATTTGAGTCAATGTTAAATGTCCAATGTTAAAAGAGATGAATGCTGGGAAAGCTTTTCACACGATTGTTTTTTATGTCTGAATTCGATTTTTCGCTGCTTCAGTTACAGGTAGTAGTGCATGCTGGCTGGCTGTAACTGAATATAACTGAGCCATTGTTAAAGTTATTAATAACGTCAAAATGCCTGCCGTGAAAAAGTCCTCTTGTCTGGGGACACATCCAGTGGACTCTGTTCTGTTCTGTAGTCTCCTTGAAACTGATTTGTGATTTAAATGGGTTGCTGGAGACCCCTGAGCCAACTGCTGCGCTGCTGATGTCATGATGAGATGACTCGAGTCTCACAGCAAACTGCATAATCAAAGCCATTGTTGTCGTTGTTGGTAGCTTCACTGTGCTCCTTTGTTCCTCTTCTCAGTTTTCACCCAAACAGATCGAAGCCTCAATGTTTTCAAATTATAAATCCCTGCAGCTGCTTCACGGTAGAGGCCTGGTCGGTATACTGGTGTTATTGCACCCAGCTGTCACTAATAATACTGTCACATTTAGTCATCTAAATTCGACCAATTTAGACAGCAGATCAGCTTGATTAAAGCGTTGACATGTTAAAATCAGAAAAGCACCTGTTGCGTAGTGGTACAACTATCAGAGTACACGTTCCATGACAAACACCAGAGGACTGACATATGGATACACTCGACAAATGTTTACATAAAACCTTTCAGTGTTTTTATTTATTTATTTGACAAGCAGCAGGATCATGTTTGTCACCTCATGTTTTTTTTTTCTTTACATTTGAAAGTAGATACAATAGTCAGTATACCAGTTTTATTACAATATATTTTCCTAACTTCAGTACATTTAACAAAGAAAATTAAAATAAACACACAACAACTGCAAACGTGAGAAAAAAAAGCATGTTTTTTTTTGTTGTTTTTTTAAAAATGTGTAGCCACCAATGGTGTCATTGGTGGCTGCACATTAGCCACCAATGGTGTCATTGGTGTCACAACTCACTCTTTCCCCAAGTTTTTTCCTTTTTTTTTTTTTTTAACTTAATTTTTCCGGTCGATGTTTATCGGCTCTTCCCTCTGGAACAGCGATAGGCAATTTATTTTTTGTCGTTTTTGACGCACGGGGTGCGTGGCACTGGTGATGTTGTAAACAGCTTAAAAATCAGACGGTGGGTGGGGCCGGGGAGGAGGGTCTCGTGGGAGGTGGCGTTAGCTGGCTGTCGTGACGTTGACACGATGACCTTTTTCTTGTTTGTTTTTTTCAAAAGATGGAGGCACCAGTCCTGCCTTTTGGGTCACCGCGCGTAGAATCACAGCAGACAGCGACAGTCCAAAACCGAAATGGATGAATGAGTCTGTTTTGTTATTGATTTTAAACCTGCGTCTGCCGGCTGAGTGTTTGTGCGGAGGGGGCTCCCCCTACGCCACGTAGCTGTACTCGTCTGCCGAGGTCTGGCTTCGCTCGATGTACTGCTTGTCGATGAGCACCTCGATGCACTTCTTGATCATGCTGATACTTGGGTTGAACCTGGCTTTGGACTGATTGATGACCTGCAGAAAAACAAACAGCGGGTAAACAGTTAATCTACTGTTACAAACGGGGAAATCTCAACAAAAGGCTTTGAACACAGAGGACTTCCACCCACCTCCTGGATGAGGCCGTTGTGTCGGAGCACCTTGCGGGCCTTCATGATTCTCACTATAGCAGCTTGTAAATACATTTTGCGGTCCTCGTCCACGGCGCTCCTCGTCTGCTCCATCTCCTAATGGTCAGACAGATACGTTGAGGAGGTGGATTATGGGTATCGACATAGTAGCTGCTTAACAACAGGGCAACAGCAGCGCAACTCGAGGCGGTATTCAGATGAGCGTTTGTCTAACCTGTGGTGTGTCTTTCTGCATCGACGTGGTGATCTTGAACTTTGTCCTTTTACTGGTGAAAGTCATATTTAACGAAAACGTGGACTCGGTTTCGATCTCCTCCTGTGAGCAGAGGACTCAAATTAACATCAATGCTTTCCACACAGACAAAGACTTGACAAGGCAATCTGGTGCAAATAAACAGAAACTTCCCAATCAACACCCGTCACCACAGACAATTCAATTGCACTTGTTGCACATGAGCGCACCGACCTTTTGCGAGTCGTGGTTGAGCATCTTGACGTCCAGCAGGGACCTGATGGTCTTCTGTAGCTCCTTCTCGTTCATCTGGGTGCCGTCCTGCAGCTCCTTGTAGGTCACCGTCAGGCTGTTGTTGAAGGCCAGCAGCACAGCCATCTGGTAGGTGGTCACCATGGCGACATAGGGCTTGGACAGGTAGTTCATCTTCACCTCACCTGTTAAGAGACGAGCAGACACTGACGAGTACAATCGAACCAGCTACGTTACTATTCAGCCCGCTTTTTGTGAACATAATCATCATTGATTACATTTCATTTTTTCCTCCCTTCCATGATTGGACCAGCCTGGTTGTGATACTGTTGCTTTAAATCGTGTGTGTGTGTGTCTCTGTTACCTGTGCAGAGATAGTGCAGCCAGGTCAACTTCCTCCCACTGAAGTGCTGATTATAGAACAACTCAAACTGTAAAACAAAAGACAGGACGTTATTTAGCACTGTGCTCCTTTAACTCAGGATACACCTATACCTGTGATGAAACTCACCATCTGCACACTCTTCTCTAGCTCTTGAGGGATGGCGAATGTGGAGGAGGGGACGTGCGTGAGTGGCCAGGCTCCAGCCTGCAACCAACATGGCATCAACCACAACATTACACATTTGTACTGAAAAAACGACGCGGGAGCAGAAGCTGAAGACGCCCGGTGGAGCCAGGGTGGATATAGCGATACTCTTAGATTTGAATGCGTGAGGAGTCCTCCTCACCTGTAATACGTAGATCTGGAAGCTGATGCCCAGGTCCACCACCGTCTCCTGCGTCTTGATGAAGTTGTTGAACTTGTTGTTGAGGTCGGCGCTCACGCTCATGTCTGTGTACATTCTGTGCAGTTTGCTCGTGAACTCGTAGCCACAAGCTTGCTGTAACAAAATAAGATAAAATCAGGAGGAGAACGTTTGATATTGTTTCTTCTTTATGAGCCCTCCGTTTCAGACATGTCGCAAAGCTTAGTTACTAACGCTCAGCTTTGCATTTACCTTTAGTTTGTTGATCATGGCTTCTTCTGAGTCCATTGACAATGATAAACCGTGTATTAACCGCTTCGCTAGCATTCTGGCATAAAACTGTGGGAAAGAAAAGCGAGAACTTGAAAAACAGAATGTCTCCTTGGAGTATTTGGGGACAATAAGGACCCAACTAATGGACTAAACCACCCTCCTAGTTATGGTTTTAATAATACTGCAGCATCAGAGGAACTCTGGTCACCTTTTGAAAGATGTCCTTGTCGTCTATGTACTTGAACACCGTGATGAAGCTCGTCAGCTTGTCCTCCACCTCGTTCTCCGTCATTCCCTTTGCAGACTTTTTCAGCAGATTGTCACAGTATTTCGCCAGCTGCACAGACACACCAGGAGGGACACGACCTGGTCAGGGCACTGTGTGTAACACTGTGTGTGTGTGTGTGTGTTTGTATGCGAGCGTGTGCACTTACAAGTTCAGGGGCTTTACAGATGGACTTGGGCTCCCTGAAGTTCACCACGGACGTCAAAGCCTGAGAGAGAGACATCAAATAAACACATTCAGTCCAACTGAGAAAAAAACATCACCACGTGTACATAGTTATACTTTAACACATTTAGAACTGTAGTTATATGCAGTTACAGAAAGTACACAAGGAAAACACAACCTCACGTTTTCAATCTAGTAACCGTTATGAGTATGCCGTTCAGTTACCTTATCGAGTGCACTCATGAAGTGCTGATCTCCGTTTAGAACTGTGTTTATGAGTTGAACAAATTTACTGTGAACCTCCAGCACCGACTCCACAAACAGGGTTGGCATCTAGGGGAAGCCGGAAGAGCGAGACAAAAGGTTGCATTCAAATGATTTGCAGTTAAAACTAACAGACAAAATCATTATTTTAAAAGAGATTAAGCGGTCAAATCAAGCCGCCTTCGAGCTCCAGCGGTACAACTTGCAGCAGCTTGAAAATCCACGATACTGTACGTCCAACAGACACACACACACACACACACACACACACACTCACACACTGCTGGAGTACTAACGTTTTCCTGAGAGAGGTTACTGGTGCCTCGGATGCCCTCGTTGTGGATGTGGACCTGCAGCTCCTGGATCATGTGGGGCAGCCCGTTGGACACGGACCGCAACAGGGTGTACATGTTGGCCATGTCTGGACAAAAACAACACAAAACTCAATGTGTGTACATAGAACCATTTGCATCACACAAAAACAGATGCACGCATCAGGACACAGAGGGGCCCGCGCTGCACTGACCCTCTCTCTTCTCCTGCCGAATAATGCTCTGGCACTCCCCGTGCAGGAACTGCAGATGATCCGCCACCATCCTCTGCTGGCATTCATGGATGACTTTGGCATAGGAGCTGGGGTGCAGGTACTTCCGACATCTCATCTCTTCGTCTTTCAACCGCCCCAACACCTGGAGGAAGAGAAGAGGGACACTTTTTGTCCATCCATTCGGTTCCAACAGGATATTTCAGCACAGTCGCAGATAAAGATTATTGGTAGTATGATACCGTTTGTAGAATTAGAATCCAGTGGTGTCTGCGTAGAAGTAATGTGCCATTGGAACCGTCAAGCAATATAACATACTTTTAGAAAATGTTCTCACTTTGATATGAATAGGTTCAGATTTAACACAACACACACACACACACACACACACACACACACACACACACACACACA
>NW_022280093.1:1219204-1230902 GCF_004355925.1 Anarrhichthys ocellatus
ACACACACACACACACACACACACACACACACACACACACACACACAGCAATGTAAAAGTCATTAAGGCAACACGAGAATAAGCTGCCTCCTCACAGTTAAAACTGGGTCAGATAAGCAACTGAGACTGACCCTGTCCAGACGGTTAGTGACTGTACTACAGCGTCTGTTGCTGCTCTTTCACAGTCATATCACACACTGCCCTAATGCCTGGATAACACTTTAATAATGATCCTGTTAGCACGCTGGGGGGATAAATCTATCAGAGACAGCTGATTATTGCCAGAATGAATGAAAGAGACAGACAGAGAAAGAGACAGACAGAGAGAGAGAGAGAGAGAGAGAGAGATAGAGAGAGAGACAGACGGAGAGAGACAGACAGAGAAAGAGACAGACAGAGAGAGAGAGAGAGAGAGACAGACAGAGAAAGAGACAGACAGAGAGAGAGAGCGAGAGAGACAGAGAGACATGGAAGCTAAAGTCGCCCAGGGGTCTGTGATCTCAGCCTTAGCGAGCTAATACTCAGATTAAAACTGTTATGTCACTGTACTGACATGATCTGCCAGTTCATACACATACACATACACACACACACATGCCCTGGGTGAATGTACTCCTCTGATGGATGCTGATGTACACACACACACACGTGTGTACACACACACACACACACACACAATCTAGAAAGCTATATTGCTGGAGTTCTTCTATACAGAGCACAGATGACTCATAATGAGGGTAAGGTCAGCGTTACAGCAGCTCAAACGGCAGCTTGGACACACACACACACACACACACACACACACACACACAGCATTGACGTGCAGGCTTTATCCGTCCATCTCTCCTACCTTCTCCATATACTGTGAGCAGTTGGACTCTTGCAGGAGATTGGAGGCTTCCTGCTTGTAATACTCTCCCGTTCTTGTCAGAAATGGCCCTTCGAAGATTTCCTGATAAAACTGCAACACAGGAAGAGGACGTGGCCCGCGTAGGATTTAGTATGAACGGATATACACAGGCCTATATGAACGGCTACTGTACAACACACAGATGGTAATTAAAGACATTAAGCAGCCAACAAAAAAAAAATAAAAAATTGTCTTTGAATTTTGGCTGCATAAATAACCCGATATAAAACCATAATGCAAACAATTGTAATCCTCTGGGGGCCTATTTGTTGTCTCACCTTTAGTGGAAACTTCTTCTTGTACTGTTCAACATGAACAAAGGAGTTGATGACCCCGTGGATTACCTTCTGGTTAGGGTTCTCCCCACAACGATCACTGGAAGACACGAGGAATCCAGACATGAACAGTGTGAAAGTGTCCCTCTTATGGCTACCACTGCAGAGAGCCAGACATATTCATCTTAGTCACCAGTTGTGGCTCAACTTGTGTGTAAAACATACTTTTTGATTTCATTCAGCAACATCCGGATCAGGACAGCCTGAAGGGGCTCGATCATGAGCTTCCTCCACATATCGAGCGCCAGCTGCAAAGACGAATGAAAAGGCAGCACTTAACTTCACTTAATATAAAATATAGAAGAAATCGTCTATTAGAAATAACCACATGGTTTTGTATACTATTGTGTTAACTTGACAAATACTGAATAAATAAATCTGGATACATCCGAGTTAGAATGTGCTTGTTGTTATCAGTTATTGTGTTTCCAGCCCAACTCATATTAAACAACCCTAATGGGAGCATAAGTGTCCATATCCAATACCTCTCCGATCTCCATGAGCGGCTCGTTCATGTCCACTCCCCCGTAGCCGTACTGTAGGTCTGCTTCTGTTAGCTTGTTCTTCTTGATGAACTGAGTGTTGAGGTACCTGAGCAGAGTGGGGTAGGAGGTCAAGATGTTAGGGTATCAACTGCATCCAGAGGAGTTTGAGGAGGTGTCGTCTAATAACTCGTGTGTGTAATGCATCTGTGTGTGTGTGTGTGTGTGTGTGTGTGTGTGTGTGTGTGTGTGTGGGCCTCTAGTTACAAGTTGAGTTCATGGAGGGCTGCGTGAGACTGTCATTCTTTGGGCACCGTAACTCGCTCTGTGCCGGCTGAGTGTCAGGTGAGCCAATGAAAGCATAAAACTAACTCTCCAGGATTGCTGGACAGTGAATGAGCCAGAGGCAAACATAAAGGCATTTGTATTTATGAATATCAAAGAGAAAATACCTGATTTTATAATATATTAAACACGAGCATGAGCCATGGTATATCAAGAAGTATTTTCTGCCGTTTGTTTACAAATGGCAGCTACTTATGGGAGCTCTGTTCTCTACACCGCTACACATTATGGATGTAGTATTCCTTACAGACAACTTCCTGGTTTCCAGTGACACACAATGGTTACCCAATAGTCACAGGAAAACTGTGGAACTGCGCTGATGGAACACATCTGTGTGTTTAGATCCAACATTGGTTTCATTGACGGTCAAACGCAGGTTATTCATATCTGTATCAAATCAGATTATATTCACGGAAAAATCCTGTCTTAATCTTGCATGAATCGTATGTCAGATATGTTAACCGTGGATCAAATGAAAGAGCTCTGATAACCCACACGGTGCACTATCTGCCCAGCAGCCAACAGCAGACACACAGAGGGATCTTGTTGGTTGGTGAACACACGCTACTAGAATACGTTTAATGCCGCTCTGACAGAAGGCCGTGTTTCTATATTGCACTAACAACACACGGAGCATCGGCGTGAGGACGATGCGTTTTTACACCGATGTCACTTGTTCATCCGACACGCACTCTGATGTTGAAACGCATCAGACTGAGCTTGTGTCTCAACACATCTCTGCTGTGTCTCAACATTTCTCAAAAGGAAGCGAGGAGTGACTTTGCAGAATATCTACCACACAGACTGACACACATATTGTGATGGCTTTCACCACAGCTGGTCTATGCAGGCTGAGTTAGTCCACCTTAAAATGATGTGTAGCTCCCAAGAGCGTAGGTTTGGTATTAACATCGGTGGGGCCCAGAACATAAGCGTAAAGACACTTAATTTCTTCAATTTATAGTGGAAATGTATTTATTCATGTAAAGGAAAACACAAAATGATGAGCCAGGTAACAATTCCAAATGTAAAAATATAATGGAATATAATACAGTAAGGCTCTCAGACATTCTGTGTTGCTTTCAAATATTTATTCTCCTGTAGATCAACTTGATCAACTGGACAGGAATTACTCTTCCCTCCTCTTTTTTGTCATTAACCTTATTACATGTGCATGTGGCATCTATTCACGTTCATTCATTTGAATTCATTTAAAGACTCATGGACTTTAATAGCTCATATGTGAGTATGAAGTCATAATATTGTGAGAAAAAAAACAAAAAAAACTTGTAATAATACTATAACTTCTTGTCAGGAATAAATCTCCCCATTGTGTGGCTCATTGACCACACACACATTTACTTCACCACCTCTGATAAAGTAAAGGCTGGATCCACTTCATCATGAAACATCATATCAAATCCCTCCATTGAAAGCAGTTTCACATCATTCGGGCTTTTTCGGGAACAATTACAGAGATTTTGTTATCCCAAGGAAAGGCGGGACGACTAGGTCCTATTCTGGACCTGAGGGTGTTGAACTACTACCTATCGACTCAACATTACAAGTTCAAAACGCTCAGATCGTGATCAGCCCGAGGGATTGGTTTACAACCACAGATCTCGCAGACACTTGCGTGCGCCGATACACTCGGCCCACAGGCAGTTTCTGAGATTTCGAGGCATAGCCTTCGAGTAACTGGGGCTGCCGTCCCGGCCTGTCACTCGCCCCCCCCGAGCCTCCACCAATAAGTGTCGAGGCGGCGTTAGCTCGCCTCCGGGAGAGCGGTGTCCGCATTTTGCAGGCAGCAGCAGCAGTGGCGGCCGCACATTCAAGCTCTGGGCTTTTCAGTAAATATGCAAAAGAGCTCGCTAACAACGAGTCAGCAGTTTTTCTTTCTAGAGTTGGAAATATGCGCCGTTTCCAACCTATTGCGTTTTTTAAAAGGGGAGTCCACCGCTAAACCCAGAGCTCCCTCAGGAGATTTGGCATTGGAGCTTGAGGCTCCTCGCGGTCCATTGATTCTGTTATCGCTTCATCCCTCTTGTACCCACTTCGCTTCAAATGGCTCCAAGGTTATATTGTGCCCGAATGGGGCGTATCAGCCTTGAACTATCCCTGTGGCTTTTGAACTCATAAGACTTTTTTCCCTTTGTCCTGTGAGTGTTTGCTTCACGCTCACATAGACAACACTCGCAGTGTGCGCTTGCGTGCCCAGTTGTTTGTCTGTTTTGCTAATCCGGACAAATGCAAAGCCCCGTCTAAATAGCGGCTTTCTCACTGGATTGTCGAGGCTATCCCGCTGGCCTACAACAGCAAGGGTCTTCCACTGCCTCAAGGTGTGAGGGTGCATTTGAACAGGGGCAAGGCATCATGGGTTTTGTTCAAAGGGGGTTTCTGGGACTGTTTGGTCATCGCTGCACACGAGTGTCTGGATGTGACAGTCCCTTCGGTGGCTCATTCTGTCCTTTTCACTAGGTCTGTGATGCACTAGTGTGCTGGAGGTTTGACTCGGGTTTGGTGGCTGCGCTACAGGGCGCATATACATATATGACCATAAAGGGAACAAAACATTCTGTCTATAACTTCTGCTCCCCGATAAGAGAGTAACATAACATCTCGTTGCACCCTATGCCTCCATCAGCAGTACGGCAATCACATTCAACCTGACGTCCCTCAAGCCATCGATCTTTGACGAGCATGAAACACGAGCATCAAGTGTCCAAGGACTGCTAATATAACTGCTCGTGTTGGGTATCACTTGATTCAGTTGGCACTTCAATCCAACCTCCACAACAGGGTGATTTGTGTTTGACAAGATGCGAATATAAACATGTATATTCACAGACATCAGATGAAGATAATAGGCGAGCCTCTTCTATATTAAGAACTCAACACAGCTATGTCACCAGTAAAGCCAAGAGCCGCCCTCTCTCTCACTCTCACTCTCGCTGACATAATAAATTACAAAAGGCATATGTATGACAGTCTGGTAACTTATAAATAGATCTGAAAGCTCTCCAAGGGAGTATTGAGTTTTAATGGATCAGGAAACAGCACTGCGCTTTCAAGGTAATTTTACAAGTGTACAAAAACTTTATGCGAGCTTGTGATAGAACGAGACCGTCCTGCATCTAAGGAACTTGACACATGGAGCCAACTTAGAAGAGCCAAGGAGGACAAAGACAGACACCAGCTTTGGTTCACGACTTCTGCTAGAAGTTGTAGTCCAACACACCACAATGACAACAGCCAACAGCAGGTCCACTACGGACACGTCCTTCATTTGTACTTGAAAAATATGCCAAAATAAACAACATAACGAAGTAGGCAACCATTCTAACACCATTGTGAATTCAAGCAACGTTAAGGCAATGTTACCTGTACAAGCAGTCCATGTAGTCAGCTCCTTTGCTGTACTCATCCCAGTATCTGTGGTACATCACTAAAACCTTCTCCTCCGAATCCAGGACTTTCTGAAAATACACACACACACACACACACACACACAGACAAGCGTTACATGCGTTGTGGAAAGAAGACATAATGCAGAAATAAAAATGCTTTTCGCGAGTGCTTACCTTGTACAACTGCCGAACATGATTCTCAAGAAACACCTTGGTCTCTGTGTATAATCTCTCACCCAAAGGCTCTGGGTATGCAACGCACAAGGCATAAATGTCGCTGGTGTGGGAATTTAGGATAGAAATGAGCACAAATGTGGTTCCATGATGTTTAGATGTTAATAGAGATGTAGTATGGAATACTAGATACGGCTTATGCTGCGATTCTCTGCAAATAAATGAATAGTTTAATGCTTGCCGTCTGCCCGGCTAATTTCACACCTGCCACTGAACATATCAATAACAACTCTTTGAAAAACTGATCTGCTTTTCGTAATAAGCCATATTTGGTGTTTAAAGTCAAATACATAAAACTCTATACAAGCTGGCACCTGCTTCACTGCACTAAGCAGCTGGATGACTTTCTGTCCATGAACCCTGTTCTAAAAAAAAATCTTGTGTTGCAGTTTAAATTTCAATATGGAGCAAGTTGGCATAGGATACGAGAACCGATCGTTCCACGTGGCTCTCTCCACATAGTCGAGCATCACAACAGCCTTGATTGTCGTCAGTAGCTTGTTCCATGTCTCGTCAAAGTCCACCACCCGCGGCTTTAAGGACATTGTACCGTTTCTCTTTCAGTCTGATACAAAAACAGAAAAGCAGGAATACAGAAGTGAGTAAAGGAATTAAAAAGAATTCGGAACTCTTCAATTCAGTTCCGAAATAATTATGTTAATATTATTAGTGAACCAGGCGTAAGCAGTAGCATCAAAAAAAAGAAATACACATGCATCCTTAGCAAGGTGACACATTACACCAATAAACATAATTATGGAAAACATCTTCATGGTATTTTTATGAAGCTCTTGTAAATAGTAATAACAATATTAAGCAAAAATGTGTTTGTTTGTGTAAATAACAAAACCAAAAAAAAGCATTAATCAAGAGTAACTACATTAAATAGATGTAAGGATAAAGAGCAAAGTGAACATGTACATCAACAGAATTAAGTCTCTGATAAAACAGCTGCTCACATTACTACAGTAGCAACAGATGAGATAAACATTGGACTCAAGTTCATGGAGGCAATGCTAACGTTCATCAACAGTGAACACATTGGGACAACCATCAGATATCAATTAATGTAACGTTAGCTATGCAACTTACCAAGAGACTGTTACATATAAAAAATATATAGACTTCTATGTCTGTGTCAGAAGAATCACAGATCACCTGCAAGTAGGAGAAACTAGGCCCTGTGTTGTTTCTCGTCATTCATACCAGTTGATTTCACGTCAGTGAAAACACTGCAACATCCTCATGCACAGTTTTCTGCTATCCAATTCACATATGCCAGTATCCGTCTTTCACAACGAAGTGTCAACGTTACTAAATACACAGCCTTCTTACAGTCATGATAAAGGCAGCCAAGTTAAGGTTACTAGCTAGCGGAATGCCAATCCCAAAATAGGATGGCTAGCTAAAAGGCTAGCTAGCTTCTAGCTAGCATGCTACTTCTTCCTGCTCAGGTCCCAGCAGTTTTGAGGCTGTTCGTCAGCTAGCAGGAAGCTAACGATAGCTCAGCTATCGCTAGCAAATGGTCATCTGCTTTGCAATGTCCCCACATTTGTACTGACAGCTCGGCAAAACATGGTGCTGTTGTTAAACAAAACAGGTTGTTGAGGTCAATCGTGGACTTTTGAATAGTACGTACCTCTGTTCGGTATTTATTTGTTATAAAACTCAAGTTTCTCCGCTGTCACAGGCTTGATTTGTCTCACTTACAGGTCTTTCCTACCTCTGGGACTATACCATTGTATTAGATGGGGGTGTGTTATGAACAAGTGTAAATTGGTCGTCACGCTGTGCCGCTCTTTAACATGGTAAATTGTCTTTGAGAAATGTTCGATTTTAAAGAATGTATTATGTATATCCATGCATAATGTTGAGAAAACGCGGAGTGCACACGAATCCAAGCCATAAGAACACCCCTATATGCATGGTATGCTGATGGTATCGCCTAAAACTACGGAAACCTTTGAGGAGATTTTGTAGGTTATAACGTTAATCTAATCTGTACTGTATTGTATATCTGTTCTGAATGATCAGAGAGGGTAAACATGTTTTCCTCATCGTAAATTATAATTACACTTCGTTTCTATCTCACCACGGGTATTCACTAAGTAGCTATTTAAGTTTTCTATTTCCTGTGATATTTTTAGTTTTACATAAATCCCCCACCATAAATTGACACAAACATGACAGTTAATTAAGCGAGATAAATGTCAACAAAGAAATGAAAGTCGTTCGCAAATAATGGTCTGTGAGGCAAATTACATTTTGAAACCATAAAGGTGCTTAAAATAGCAGGATGCATATGATTGTATCGCATTACTTACTTAGCAACAGGAATAGAAGAAAATCAACCAATCAGAATAGTCGAAAATGTGCTGACTAATGTTCTTTGGGGTTAGCTAGATTTTAAATAGCAACAAGAACAAACAAACTGACAGTGTATTATTAACTGAAGCATCGTTTATTCAGTTCAAGCTCACCAGATTACATACAACAGGTACAGGATACTTTAATGTGAGTATACCGGTAAAAATAAGTAAATTAGCATGTTATTTAGCGCTAGGTAAGTTAGCTTAGCTAGTTAACATTGGTCAATATGAGGAAGTATCGGCTAACTTAGATGCTAGGTTAGCTAAAATATCCGTTTTAGATAGCTTGACCAAAATCATCAATTGATGTGCGTTTATATTTATTATCTAACTGCAATATGTAGATCGGTTGGCAAATTATTGGTAGCTGTAAATTTTGTCAAACTTTGACTCAACCTACAAATTAACCAGACAGAAAACCATCGTTAGCTAATTTACCTAACCAGCAGAGGGAGACATCCAAAGCCCATTTTTCTCAAACAGGAAAGTGACACTGTCTCTGTTACCATGCCAACCAAAAATGAATATTTGGACATTATACAATTTTGTGTAACCGAGAAATTGCTTCTGATGGCTGATTGCAAGCTAGCCGCCCCCATTCCGCCTGTACTCATTGATTCAAGGCAGAGAAAGCATCATGCCTCACTGATTGGTTATATTTTAAACGATCAAGCCATTGTATTACTAGCAAAGTAATAAAAGTATAAACTTTTTGGAGCTACCAGGTAGACGAGGACTAAGTGGCAAAGCAGTAAGTAATAGCTCGGGGAGCAACTCTCATTTAATTATCTCGCTGCACCTAACATTGCCTTACATCCCCGCTGTTTGTGTACACATGAAAACCCTAACTGTAACCCTCTCTGATCCCCAAGGTGAGATCAGAGTGATCAGCAGCCCCAGTCAGTGCCAGTCAGAATGAACCAAGTGAAAACCGAAGACAAGTATCAGCCTGGAGAACCTGTTTACCAGGAGACCGGCCACAGCCACAGTAAGCATGTCTGAAATTCCATTTCCCACCACAGTTCGTCCTATTACTTCCTCCACGCACTGTTGTGACACCGTTACTAGCAACATCTTCCACCCTTTTAACAGTACTACTACTATTACAGGTAGACAAATTGATATTTAAACGTTATAGAAAGTGACTTTTGTTTGAAATAAAATAGCTTAAAACAAGCTTACAGATACAGAGCCACCACCCGACTCCTGGCTTAAAAAGATGTTATGGCTAACGTGTCATTAAACCGTTGTCAACGTTCACATCCAGCAGACACAGAGCGACATTATCATCGGGTCGGAGTTGTGTTTGCAAATGTCAATCCGATATTCATAGTGCTTTTAGCTCTGTTCTGGTCTTCTCCAACTCCCGAGGGAAGTACCTCGGTTTTTAGCTTGCTCGGTGTTCAGACGTGTTACCAGCCTTCATTTTAAAGTTCATTATTTGTGTGTGCCCTGGAACAGTCTCAAAATCATGACAGCATCACTGGTCCCAAGTTGTGTAATAGACATACCACTATATATATATAAGGAGTTGACAGACAGTGCTTCATGTCTCGCAAGCACAATTGACCCATCTCGACTTTTTTCAGTCCTTTGTCATGACACATTATGTTGGTAACTCCTTCCGTTTTTGCGACATTGTTTTTTTTTCACATCTTGTGTATTTGACAAAGTTGTTTAAATCTTACACACTAATAAACTGCCACATTAAGACAAGTATCACACACTGTATGAAAAGAGTAGATGCTTTACTGTTGCTGTAATCACAGATTGGGAAATTGAATTCCCTGATTTTTTTTTTTAACCATTTTCCCCTCCCAGTTGGGTTCTTTCTCGGACCTCCCGTCAAGTTCCGGCATGAGAGCACACAGGACCTTCCGTCCATGTGTATGACCAGCATGCCACCACCACCACCGCTGCAGTCTTGCGCCCCTCAATGCTATGGCGGAGGCTATGGGGGAGGCTATGGGGAGGCGATGAATATGGCGCAGAACTACTATATTATCCCACATCCAGGTAACACTTGAAAACCAGACTTATGTGTGTATTGTAGAAGTGTCACATTAAAAAACACAATTGCAGGGTGGTGCTCAAGAGTCCAGGGTTTGAATATTGACTTTGGTCTTCTGCTTGCAGTCTCTCCTCTCCCATTCTGCCTGTATAGTCTCCTCTGAGTGCTCCAATGTGTTCCCCACCATGAGACGAGCCTTTTCACAGGAAGATTCTCCTGCCATAAGTGCATAACCTCACCTTTTTTTTTACCTTCCCAGTTGGATTTCGTCAAGGAGGTCTTGTCAATTTCCTCCCTGCAGGGGCACAGAACCTGGCTTCTATGACCACGACCAGCACACAAACACCACAGCCCCCACCGAGAACCCTTGTGTACAACAAGAAGGCGATGGATGAACCGAAGAATGGTCGAACATTTCCAGGTAACCCCCTAAATTTCCAGACCACTACCACTAAATAACTAGGATGGGTAGCAAACAAGGAAACAGGGACAGTCGCTCAGGGTTTCCTGTAAATATGCTTCACTTTCTCCTCCAATGGCTGAGAAATTGTCAAACAAAACATGGGACGTTGTCATGTGTCCTTTAAAAAAGTAGGTCCTCTATTTACCTCCGTAAAGCCGACAGAGGGAGCCAGCTCCTTCCTAGCTTTGGGTCGGGAACGAATCACACAGCGACTACACATACATGCACCTAATAACTTGGCTATATGAGAAACCTGGCTTAATAGTAAAACACTTCTTTACAATAGTTTATAGATATTCCATTGGGATTATAGCAATGAAAATACACAATATTTCATCTGGCTCACACATTGAAGTTCTAACCACAAAAAAACGTGTTTTTAGTGATTGAATTCCAAATCCTCTCCACCTCGAAAAGGACCGTCAATCTTCAGCGTTGCGCTCCGGTCGAGCTGGAGAACATTCCTTCCCAAAGACACACAGCAGAGCCCCTGACTCATAGTGCTGCGTCGGGGGGGGGGGGGCAAACCACATTATTGACATCAGGAGGCCAGTGATGTCATGGTGATGTCAGTGCCTCTAATTGTAAATTGCACACATAGCCTCAGCGTTGGCTGTGGTGACATTTCAGTCAGAGAGAAGAGTCTGAAGGAAGGAGCTGGGAGTAGAGACAGTATGGCTGTAACTGGGGAGGACACAGAAACAGGTATGTTTGCCACCATCGCTTTTACTGACAGGTCTGTTGTTCAGCTGAATTACTCATTTAGGAATCTCTGAAAATATAGTTAGTGATTTTGAATGTCAACATTCAGTTTGGCAAAATGTACAGTTAACTTGTATTGGAGTTGAAAAAGAAGATCTGGGTTATTGTGATCGGCTTTTCAGACATTACACATTCATTTATGTTTTTCCCAGATCACTGTTCAAGAGCTTAATGATTTCCTCAAATAACATCACGAGTGGGCTCCTCTTAAAAAGTAACAAAGGACCGTTGAAATATTAGATACATTTTCCACAATCAGCAGCAACAAGCTTACTCCGATAAACATTTTCACAGGGTTTGCTTGTCTCCTTAGTCATGCTCTCTCCCTGTGTTTCTCTCTCTCTCTCTCTCTCTCTCTCTCTCTCTCTCTCTCTCTCTCT
>NW_022280093.1:1230912-1245077 GCF_004355925.1 Anarrhichthys ocellatus
CTCTCTCTCTCTCTCTCTCTCTCTCTCTCTCTCTCTCTCTCTCTCTCCCTCTGTCTCTCTGTCTCCCTCTCTCTGTGTGAAATGCTTCGATACTCTGCCCACTCAGGGCATATTAGCAGCAGTGGCAGACGTCATTGCTTTCCCTGGAACAGGCCCTCCCTCAGCAGCGACATGTAAATGCGACCCAGCCAAATGCGATGTACGTTGATGTCAGTCACCGGCCACGCCGTGATCATATGCACTTCCCTTTTGTGATTCCAGCATATCTCGGAATTATTCATCAACGCGTTGTATGCCATGAGGGGGAAGTGAGCTCTGCTGGCACGGAGCAAACAATGAACAGAAGAAGTAGATAAGAGTGGCACCCGTTTCTCTGTCTTTTTTCCAGTGTTACACACTGATGTGAGGGGATAGAAGGGGAGAGAATTAAATGTGGAATTCAGTCACGTAAACTCTCTATTTATATCTATTTATTATCAATCCAGCACAGCCTTGGAAGCGACCCTGCATTTCACCGCAATGTTGTTGGTTGCACTCTCTGACACATTTCTCATGGAATCTCTGAGAGTAAGAGCGTCTGCTGTCTAGGAACAAAAGTTCAGAGTTACAGGATTATGTGTGCCGTGTGTTACAGCGCTATCTGTCACTAAATTGAAAATAATAGACAGACCGACTCACGTGTTGCACCAGATCATCCTAGATTTCTTTATATTTACATTTTGTGCACACCAGGTGTAACTGCTGCATGGCCGACGGACCAAATTGACAAAACTAGCTTGCAAACGCATTGTGCAAATGATATTCAAGTAATTGGTTCTGGCCAACATATTTTTCCAGACACTTGGGAATCGATGATGCGATAGTGACTTCCTGGTTACTTAGTGAATTGCTTGGTGAATTTACTCATCACTGAAGTCTTTTTAATCTCAAGACTTTTACTTTTATTGGGTGCAACCTAGTTTAATAAATCACCCGTTTACACAGCTTGTGTGGAAAAATCCCTTCTGAAGTTTCAAGTATCTACCGGTTGCAGTCCGTGTACTGTAGGAATACATATGAGCGTACACCCACTTCCTCCCCAGGCACTTACCCACCTCATCAACAATCACCACACCGCTGTCCGTAACGGACGTACAAACAGCTGGTGCAAACCGATCCTGTTGACAGACGTGTTGTTTTGTGTCTCCCCAGGCAACTCGGGTGACTCGACCAGCTCCAGCCTCCCCCAGGAGGGGGCGGGGGCCAGCGCTCGCAGCTCCCTGAAACCACCAGACACCTTGCTAAAGAGGGAGCTCCGCTTGATGAAGAACAGGTAGAGAGAACCATTCACTCTCATCAGCCGTACCCACATCAATCAGCCGGCATTAGCTATATTAGTATCAGTGAATGTGTGGCTCGTGATGATGATGGAGCTACAGCCAGCAGACGGTTACTGTACTGTTACCTACTGTACCAGCACCTCTGAAGCTCACTAATGACCACGTTATATTGACGCTCTAGGTAACCCCTCAGGCATAAGTTTAGTTAGGTTTAGGCAACCTGGGTTTAGCTTTCTCCACCTTTGCTCCTTGACTCCCATCCTATCCAGAAGGTGTCACAAACACGGTCATAATCACCATCGTCTAAACATTCTGTGCCCACACGAGAACCCCGTTTTGTAGCTTTTGTAATGTGAGCTTTTTCTCTTTCCCTTGGTGTAAACTGATTCATGGGCGGCTCTCTGTTGGATCTGGGAGAAAAGCCAAGAAGCTTCTTTTTTTTCTTCTTCTTCTTCTTCTTCACGGTAACTGTTGTTGTTGCTTCCAGGGAAGCCGCCCGGGAGTGCCGACGAAAGAAGAAGGAATATGTGAAATGCCTCGAAAATCACGTGGCCGTGCTGGAAAATCAAAACAAGACTCTGATTGAGGAGCTTAGAGCCTTAAAGGACATCTACCGGCACAAAGCCGAGTGATTCCTTTGACTGTGCGGACTCCTTCTGCGGTATGACTTGAGGTCTTTGCTTATGCAGACACACATGCACACACTCGCACAAAACACTCCCTGTCCTTGCTGTAAATATGTGTTCACACGATGATGTCAACGTGTTTGGCTTTGAATTAGCCGGTGCGTCACCACCAGCAACAACAAGAACCTTGTGTCAGGTCAGGGTTATTATCAGTGAGTGTTACGAGGAGCTTATGTCCCTTTGAACAGGGAGGCTGCCGGAAAATATAGGAGGAAAAAGAAGGAATACATGGACGGATTGGAGAGGCGCATCGCCTTCCTGGAGACAGAGTATGCGATGCTGAAGGCCAACTTGCAGTGCGGGATGACAACGAACATCGGAACGTGCTGCAAATGTCTGAAGCCAAGGCTTTCGCAGTTACCACCATAACTGCACTATTTGGCTCCATTAAAATCTTGTATCAATTGATTGTCTTTCTGAGGGTCTGTTTTGCTCGGGAAATGCTCCCAGAAGCCAAAATGCTCAAAGGGGAATCGGGTCATCACAGAGCAATGTTTTGGGTTTTATGGTATTCTACTTCAGAAACTCTGATGCAAGCACACTACCAGCAATCAACACCCACTGCATTTATCACCCATCTTCCTTTGTATTTAATGTAAAGACCTACCACGATCTGTTGTGGCATTATATATTTATTTGGGCAGATTTACCCTGTATTTTCTATTTTTAAAAAGTATTTGTTATTTGAATAAGTGTATATTTGGTTAACTAATACACACATTTATGGAATTATATTAACTTACTGTATACGTGGCTGAATTTAGAAGTTAATTGTTTCGGTTCTCTGTTGGTGCTTTGTTATTCTCCTCTGCAACACCTTACCTGTTATGTTATGATCACCCCTTCTGATTGACATTGTTTTTAATGTATTTGCTTTAATAAAGTTTTTGCTCAGTCTCTCTGTGTCCCCCCCACACACAGTTAATATATAGATGTAGGACACAGTCACATAGTTCCATCATAAGCTTTTAGTGCCACGTGAGTCTCAACCTTGGAGGTTTTTTTCTGCTTAGAACCTGATTTGCTGTCCTTTCAGAGATGACTCGATTGCCACGACTCAGCGGCAGAGCAAAAGCAATGTCTCTCTCCCCTCTCACATCTTTTGGTAGATGACACGCATGCTGTGTAACGACCACCACGTTGTTGCGCAGTGCATGCTGGAAGAAGGGGATGTATTTGAACACATCTTACATAAATCACACACACAGATGAATGTGGATGTGGAAGAAAATGATTGGCCCGCTTCTCTTCTCAGTGATGGCATTCTCTGACTTAGTGGATACAACCAACGTCTCGAATACTCAAGAATTTGTCACAGTAAAAAGAAAAGTGAGGAACTGATTTAATAGTTACGATTATGGGCAATGGAACACCACAATTAAAGATGTGCAAAATGTTTGCGTGCAGTGATTCCCGCTCTGTCACTCCCCCCATGTGCAGTTTGTTGGGTGGACATCATGGAAACTAAACAACCGAGGCAAGAGTCCAATACCACTGAGACCTGCACTGAACACCTGTGCCTATTGTGAAACCTTATTCCTGTCCAGTCTATAACAAAACACGGTCAACTTTAGCCTTCCAAGAGACAAAAAAAAACATTGCAGAATGCACAGGCAGGGAAAAATAAATTCTGTCCCAGTGAATTGACTACTGCATTTAAATATTTAAAAATGTCTGGATTAATGAGAGCAGATGGAGTGCTTTGTGTTATAGACAGCAGCAATTAAAACACGTCATCATCTCTGTGAAGTCACTGTCCATTACATAGTTTGGTTTGGCTGTAATGTGCAAAATGCTTCAGTCTGTTATCTTGGTTTGCAGAATTTGAAGCAGCTTTGAAACGTCTTTTCTTAAACACCGGAGGCAGGCTGTAACGTGAGTGTAATGCACCTGCATTAAATGCAATGCAGGTGCAGTACCAGCAGGCTGCACTGCAGCACCACGCCTGATCGTGTCAATGTCCACATATCCTTTGGTCTCCAGCATAAACAGTGCCATCAAGGTGTCCATATTGTCTCGCCTGTCATGGATGACACCTGAAAGGGATTAGGCTATTCCTCGGGACCAAACCCTGTTTACGATGACCTCCGCTAATCTCACTCAGTCCTGCGGAGAGGTTTAGTATGAGCAGCATTCTGTCACAGGCAAAGCGAAGCCCCGGTGGATTCGTCCGTCATGAGGCAAGATCGTGTACTTAACTGGCACTCACAAATATGAGTTAGAAGGAAATGACAGATGTGCATGTTTGGGTCCATGACATGTCATAACCCAGGGATAAACAGCAATCACTCACCTGTTAAATAAAAACAAAAAACAATTGCTAGGTGGCCTATTCTTAGTACACTGTTATTATAAACTACATATTATAGTCACAAAACGTATCCTGTGACACATAAAGTATCTTGTGACTATCTTTTCATATTTATTCAAGCATCCTTGCACTCTGCATCATTGCACTTTTATCTCCATTAATTGTCCTCGTCTCCTAGTCATTGTTGTTGTGTTTTATGTTCATATATATACTTTGTAAATATATTTATATGTGTACATAGTAGTTAAATGTGTATGCTTACATTTGTTCTACTTTGTTGTCCTTGTTTTTGTGTATTTAGTTTAGTCACATTCCTTGTATGTGTACACATACATGGCCAATAAAGCTGATTCTGAATCTGATTATAGGTTCCTGCCTCTAGATATTAGTGGAACAGAATAAATCATTCACGGACTTCCTGAACGCACTTGAGAATATTTTTTCTATTATAGTCTGTATTTATATTTATATATTTCTTACCTAATTGTAGGCTATTCGTCAAGTGCCTGTCACAAATGTCCATTTGTTACATTGTAACCACCCACTTGAACCGGAACCTTTTCTCATGGCCATAATACTGTAGCTTTTTAAGGTATGTTTACGTGCTACCGGATATTGCACTTTCGATTTGCATACATCTAGCCGTCGACCCTTCTCCCACAATTTAGTACAAAACTACAAACAGCAGGAATGCAGAGTGAGTAACTGAAGGCAAAAAAATGAATACTACTACTGTACGTTGCTCTTTGACAATTGTTTTGAACGACAAACAATGCCACAATATCATGAAGTACCTAGGACATCAAACGAGGTGGTTAGTTTCCCTGGTTTATTTTTACTTTTTGTTTTAATAGTTTTCTCTCTGGCTTCCGGGGGTTAACCACTACTCGACTATAGGCCTACTGAATGCATTTAAAAGTGCGAAGCCATTTCTTAACCTTAGTGTCGAAAATCCGACTTTACGGGCAGCACCTGAAAGCCACACAACAGCGGATGTTGCAGCAGCAGTCTACAATACATCGGCAACCATGTAGCGCTGCGAGCTAAAATATCTCCCACCGACGAGCAAAAAAACATGTCCACATATGCATTCGTGTCGCGATAAAGTAATAGTATCTCAAAATGCGTTTGTGGAGATAACTGGACGCTCGGGCGGAAATTACAAGGCGAGGGAATCCGAAAACCGGGGAGTGTGAAACTGACGGCTACGAAATAGAGGCGCTATCTGGACGTCTGGAAGGAGACGTCGGGCTACTCCTCTGATTTATTAGCCTACCTCGGCGTTTTACCGGCCTTTTAAATGACTGAACTTCACCGGCGAAGCGCAGTCTGCTGTAGACTCGGGGGAAGGGCGTGCAGCGCTAACGGGTACCGGGGTTTGTAGTTTGCACCAGGTCTGTCCGTCCGCGTTACCGCCCCGTTTTTTCCTCCCTCTCTCTCTCTCTCTCTCTCTCTCTCTCTCTCTCTTTCTTGCGCTCTCTCTCTCTCTCTGTCGGTAACGTTATCAGCACGGCCAGGAGAAGGCTGAAGAAACCAGTTGGTTGTTTTTTTTGGACCTATAACCAAAACCTGCTTCCACCATGGGGAATACAACCTCTTGCTGCGTGTCCTCGAGCCCCAAACACAGGAGGAACAACCACTCCAGGCTCGAGCCCTACCGGCCGGAGCCGGAGCTGAGCCGGGAGGACACGGGCTGCAACCTCCAGCACATCAGCGACAGAGAAAATCTAGACGGTGAGATACAGATGCAGCTAACCCCCCCCCCCTTTTTAACATGTAAATAATACAATAAACAACACACACCTATTACTATTGTGAATATTATTGTTATGGTTATTATCATTTTGTAGTGTTGTCTAAAGATGTGTGCCGTTAGCGGATAAGGAGAGCTTGCAACATCTGTGCAGAGGACCCACCCACCCCATTACACCAATAACTACACCGCTGTAGGCTTCCTTCTCACAGGACTTCCAGCTTGTTGGAAATCAGCCATATGGCAGTGTTTTCCAAAACTGGGATGCAAAAGTACAAGGCACTTTTAGCTGGGAGAGTTAGTATTATTCGATAGTATTTTCGTGTACTACCTATTAGTTTCACGATTCTATTCCATCCTTATTATACACCGACTTTAATTGCTTCCAGCTTGCTGCTGCTGCTGCCTGGTTATTTGGTGGTCTGAGCCCTGACCCCGAGCTCACTTCATCTCCACTGTGTGTGTGTGTGTGTGTGTGTGTGTGTGTGTGTGTGTGTGTGTGAGAGGTTGGCCCAGTGTGTTGAAGGGCGGGTGTGAATTTGTGCTCCGGTGGGAGGTGATGCGATCATGATGGACAGTGTTCATGGCGGGGTGTCCATTCACTTCCTACGGGGGGCGAGCTGAATAGGAAATGACGCAGCCATCGCATATCAATGCTCATCAACACCAGCACAGTCGCACTCCACTGTACATTTTGGATCTGACGCCCGCAGGGCCAATCGGGATGTTCGTGGTATTTCCCCATGCAAAACGAGGAATAGTTTGGTGGCACTGATTTTGGCTTGTAAGACATTCACGCAGTTGTTGGTCAACATATATGCTTTATCCTAAATCAATCTATAAAGTCTTATCCGACAACAGCACAATTTTATTTCTAATGAGCTCTAACGTGTGTCTAATTGTGTATCATTGACACACACACACATACACACACACAAAAAAAACATGGCCAAATGCCACTTGGCATTATATATACACAGCTACAGAAAGGTAATTTACACCAATAGTCCATCCATCCATTCTCTGCTGCTTGACTGGGTCTGGGTGGTGTCAAAGCAGCCCAGACATCCTCCCCAGTTAGGCTACTTCCTTACTCATTCCCAGGCCATATGATAAATAGCTAATCCTCCCAGCATGTTCTGGGTCAGGGGTGTGCTGTTAGTTGGACGTGCCCAGAATACCTTACACAGGGAGGCTCCAGGGGCATCCTGATCAGATGTCTGAACCACCGAAACTTTCATCTTTCCATCTGAAGAAGCAGCAGCAGCTCTGCTCCGAGCTTGTTCACCTTACAATGGAAACTCGTGTTCGGTTGCTCGTGTCCACATTCTCATTCTTTCAATCAGCCAGACATGGAACAATGCCTCGATTAATCGTTTGGTCTATAAATTAAAAAAACAAAACTTCCCACAGCAGGCTACAATGTGACATCTTCAAATGTCTTGTGTTTAGCATTTGTGCTTGAAAACAGGACAAAAGCAATCAGCCGAAGAAAAAGGATCAATCAATAAACTAAAAAATCGCAGCTCTAACTTGACTTGACTTTTCTTTATTTTTTTTTTGACATATTATAGACTAAAAAATGAATCGATTAAAAAAACCTGAATGTACAATTCTTAGTGGCAACCCTCGATTGGTTAGAAGCTACTTGTGCCAGGCCTAATCCAAATGTCATGAGGTCGAAATGACCAACAAATCCAAACACAAAGCTTGGAATTGTGCCTCTGAGAGTAAATGTGATGATGGGAGGGGGAGGGGGGGGGTGTCCTGTTTAAGCTATTTACACAAGTCTTTAATTAATGACCCTTTGACCTCGTCACTGTATCTCTAATGGCATTCCACAGCCAGAAGCCTCCCGTGCCCATCCTGTGGAGGAATACCGCTTGATTCTAGCACGTGAACGCACTGGACAAGTCGCATATCGTGCAGCTCATATAATCTCGAGGTTCTTTGCGAACAGTAGATATGGAAATGTTCAAGGAGACTGCGTGAGGCAGTGAGATTTGATATCTGTCCTTTGAAAGAGTGAAGAAATAGTCGCTGAAGTGTTTCTCCAGGTTGATCATTTCTCATAAGTTAGATTTTAAGTAAGATTTTCTTTGGGTGCATGCCTCCATCTGCTTCTGTTGTGCGTGCGTGCGTGCGTGTGTGTGTGTGTGACCCCGGCTGCGTTGAGCATGTGATTGCAAAAATCCAACAAACAATAATCAGCCTTGAAAAACTGCTGACAGTGGTGACGACACACACTCACACTCTTTTGCATGCGCACAAACGAAACACACGCAGTGTTGCTTACGAGCGTGAGAGGGTCTTTCAGGTGGGCCCTGACACAAATTAGGCAGCGTAATCTGATTGGCCCGAGCAGTCGCTCACTCTCTCTCTCTCTCTAATGACCCGGTGCGTTCCCACCGTAGCTCACACACCAGTCGGAGATAAAGAGGCTGGAGGTTCACGCTTCACCTGACGTCTAATTTACACCTTTTTTTGTGCTCCGTCTGCCATGCTTTATAGGTTGTACTTCACAGCACGTGCCGTATGTCTGCTTCTCATGACATAGATGCTGTACCGTGCCGATGCAGGTCTCTCAGGGTCAAGCCCATCACTCGTGTTTGACTGTGATGAAGACGCGTCGACTACCACAGATATACAGGCCTAAAGGGTAGTTAAGTTTTGTGGCTGCTATCAACACAACGCTTTAGTCATCGATTCCCGGGGGGAGGAAGTCCCCCTCCTCTACAGCTAGCGCTGGTCCACTGGTGGCTTGTGCAGTCACCGAGACGCTCTCCAGACTAAACGCATTTGATATGAAAAATGCATGCGTAGTTAAATAAAGACGTGTTAGGCTATAAAAGCCTTTTTGGATATTGGGTGTTGGCAGCAGTGCTGTGGGTATAAAGGTGTTATAAGCATGGCTTCACACAGCATGAAATATCATCTGAACCGTTTTTAACAATACAAATCCAGCAATATGGAGTGGCACTTACATTTTTGAATGTAAATAGAAAGAAATGGGAGTCATTTCTCAATTTAAACATAATCAGACACGCGATTTCCTATATGTTGTGAAAGTGTGTCGGCCTCTTTCTGAACTGGAAGAACAACGATGATCAGAGATTGTCATCCACATGTGCACGTTAATGCTCAACCTAACTAAGGTTCACCATCACTGCGGCGCTAAAGAGAGAGAGAGAGAGAGAGGGACATTCTTTGCGATTTCCAGACCCTCCACACACAAACAGTGGAGCTATTTTTAGACTGATTTGATCAGAGAACTTTGCAATGCCGTATCGCTGCACAGGAGCTCTTGGTAAATGTAAACCGAGACTGCTGATGATGTCTCAGAAATAAGAGAGAGAGAGAGGACGGCGATATGGAAGATGAAACAGATGGCTCGCTCACCCTGTTTGGGTTTTACTTAACATAGACATCTGTAAATGAGCAATGGCCCCGGGCCCGGCATTCGTCTCTGTCTCATCAGTGTTAAAGTTAGTTATTTCTGGAGCGCGCGCACACACACACACACACACACACACACACACACGTATTGATGAGTCTTGCTTGCAGGCTAATTGAAATCTGCACATGGATTATTCATGCCTGGTTGATGAGCCTGGGGAGTCTCCTAACTATGACTTCCAGACGAGTTGACCTAGAATAACGCTGGATGATCCCACTCAGTTTGGATTGCTGCCGAGGTTGAAAAAATACTTTGTTTTCAATTGCTGAAATCACAAATTTCTATTTTTTTTTTTAAAACTGCATGTGAGAGCCAAAATGGAACTACACATTTTTGACCAAATAAGTGATTAACACAACAATCATTGAAGAGCAAATGGGTTCTTGTCAATGTCCATCTTTGTGGAGTATGAACTAATTCCCTCCATTTCAATTATTGTGGCTCTTTGTTCCTGTTTATTTGACCAGGATTCAGCAGCAATGTAAACTAGGGCAACTATAGATTCATCAATTGATAATTTCCTGACTTGCTTTAATAGTTTTAGGTGCAATACATTTGGCTAACCAGTAAAGCTGATGGTGGATACTTTGGCAACATTTTGGCACGTTCCCCATGTGCTGCTTCTAAATGTCAAAGCATTTAACCGACTGAAGAGCCAGAAAGTCTTTTTTTTTTTTTTTAGTGAACTAAATCAAGAGAGCTGGTTCTTTTCAGAATGCTCCTGACCACAGTTTGATGAGCTGTCTGAAAACAGGGCAGCACACCTCACATGTTGGTGTCAGCCTCTCAGAGTGGAAGTCAGATTCTCAGTGTAGACACACTTTGACACTGGGACAAATCAATCATAAAAGAGGCAGAAATAACTGTTTAGGTTTTGAGTGGGGCGTTAAATGGGATGTGATTCTCACTTATTTTATGTGCTGTCACTATCACTTTCACTATTGCCCTCTCCACCCATACTGAAGACAGCAACTTCATGCATGCTCTACATGGTTTTGCATGCTGCAAAACCAACAACACTTATATGTTGTCTGCGGCCGGGATGTTTTTGTTCTTCGTTTTTTTTTTAAATAATGAAGTTGTTCTCAAAATGTCATTCTGAGTGGCGTTTAAGAAAGTCTTAAGAAGTCTAACTTGCCTTAAGCTGTAGGAACTCTGGAAAGACATTATACATTAAAGTGAAAGTACACATACAGCTTCAGGGAATGTTGGCATATTAAACACATCAGTGGACTGAAAATGAATCTTCAATAATAACGCCAAACATTTAGGATTTGCTGCTTTCCTCTGTCTTCTATGTAATAGTAAATTCAATGTTTTGGAGTGTTGGTTGAATAAATCAAGTGGTCCATTTATGTCACCATGGGCTCCAGGAAATTATAGTCAATCAAGATATTTTTGAAGTGATGTTTTTCACCATTTTCTCAAAATGACTAATGGCTTAATCAAGCAAACAATGGGCAGATGAATCAACAATGGAGATAATTGTTAGTTGCATCCCTACATGGAACAATCAAGGGCAGCAAACTTAATTAGTTTGTGTTAGGATTTTGAATGTGTCTGAATAAAAAATATTGAATGATTCAGAGCCTTGGTGAGGGCAGGTATGTGCCAAAGTACATTGTTATTTACTCAGTAATGATGTGATAGTGACAATTCAGTCATTGATATATTTTTTTATTCTATTTTTCCCAAACACACTGGCTGATGCTTATTGGTAAGAGTCTTAGTACAAACATGTTATACCACTGACCTAGTTTTAAAGCTGCAACTAACGATTACTTTCGTTATAGATTCATTTAAAGTTTAATTCAAACACAAATGACCAGCCTCCCGTAACAACCAGCAGGCCTTGCTTTTACTCTTAAACATTGTAGCTGCATTAAATACCAAGCAGCAGCACAGGTGTCTGCTTAAGCTCCTCAGAATCATTCCCTCATAAAAACAATTCATTCTCAATTTTTTTTTTTTGCATTCTTGCTCACAGAAAGCCGGCAATCTTCCTCCGAGAGGAGTAACAAATCGTTTCACTGGGAGCGGTTTCCATTTGGAAAACAAATGAACGGATTCACCGAGTGTTAATGTAAACGCAATTGCCTGGGGCAATCTCGTTCTGCTGTCTGGTTTGGTTCTCGACTCTGCCTCCGAGTGGGAAGATGCATCGGCTGCTCGCGCGTTCCCTCGTAGTGCCGCCGCCTCCTGAGAACCTGACAAGAGTAGCGGCCTTCTGCCTGTTCTGATGAAGAGAACGGAGCCAGCCTCTGGATCGCTGGTCAGGAACGCCCATTCAAATAAGAAAGGAGTTCATTCCCAATGCTAGTGAGTTGTAAAAGCTATCGCACCTCTTGTACACTATCTGTGGTTAGAGCATGGGGCTGGGAGCGTACGTAAAGCGGGGTGTAGTTGACACTGGAGTTAGTTATTCACAGCTAAGTTCAAAAGTGGACAGTCTATATTTGCAGAATAATGTTAACATTGTGTGGAAAACTTTTTTTTTTTTTTGAATCGCTGTAGTTGGTTTTCCATAGCGCTTATCTCTAGGAGTAGCACAAAGAAAAATGAAAGCTCCTTTGCAGGATTTCACAAAGGCACTTAAATCAACTCAAGAAGGACATTTTGTCCCCTCAAATTGCTAAAACATTGATATTTTGGAGCTGGATAGTAGATTATCTGATGCTCACATGTGGTAGTATTTGTAAAGCCAATAAAAGTCATCCCTAGCTGACAGAAAGAACAAATACGACTGGATGTGGAATGTCAACATTCAGAAGGGCTCATGGGCAGAAGAGCCGTCCACACAGAGACTAAAGGGAGCTTAAAAAGGGCTTCCCCTCGTGCCCCGCTCTGAATTCTCGCTTCCCCAGACATGATACTGCTTTAGAGATCTGTGCAATTGCATTGCTTAACCTCTGTTTTTTTTTTCCTTCTGTGCTTTCAAAATGATAAACTCTGGTTTTATGAGACAGCTGCGCAGTGAACCGTGGGAGTGCCAACGGCCTTTCTGATCCAAGTCTCCACCTGATTGTTTGGAGTTCCCCAAATCCAACTTGTCAAGAGTGTTTGCCCTCTTGTAAGCTGGAGGAACAGCTATCTGTGAATGCCCAATGGCTGAGTGTCTTAAGTAGCTTCCCATCAGTGCTCTTGAATGGTGTAATCAGAAATCAGCTCGCCCAATGCGGTCTGTGTGTGTGTGTGTGTGTGTGTGTGTGTGTGTGTGTTTGCTTTGGCGGACTGGAACCTGACGGCAATTAGACGCGGTGTTAGGGGAGCTCAAGAGATCATCCGGTCACAGCTGTCTGCAGGCTACTTGCATTACTGGTAAATGTTGTGCCTGCAAACTGGGAGAGACTGCTGCTGTCTGTCTTTGAGCAGGGAGGACGGACTCATTCTACAGACGGATGAAGTTGAGCCTTTGTGACCGTGGGTTTGACCTCACTCAGCTCTTTACATTGCGCTCTATTCCGACCAAGTGACAGAGACGGAGTGTTTCTGACCAAAAAGCAGAACCACACAATGATTAGCGTTTTTCTTTTTACATGCCTGATTACCCGATGTCAAAGAGCCCTCGAGCAAGGCACTCTAATTTCATAAGATGTTGTGTGTGTCCAAATACATTCTGCATGAAATGAGGTATTTAACCCTCACTCCAGATAAAGGAACTTCTTTGCTGCTGTTGTTCCAGATCCACAGTGCCGTGCTGCACAGAGTCACACATCCATTCTCATGACATTACATCAGCCCTATTATCTGCTGCTGTTGGACTTGCTTGAATGCGCTGCAGTGTGTGGATGAAGCAGCATACATAATCTTCCCTAGAAAAATGACCTCCGGCTCTTAAATCATATTAAATCATAATATTTTTTTTTACTGTAGACATATAACTGAAAATTCATTTTCTTTGCCATCACTACAAAGGCAACACTGGCGTGCATTCCCGACCATCAGAACTAGCAGTTTCCATCTGTCTGATGGCTGTAATGCAAACTGGCAACAATTTTCATATCTGTGTATTGCTTCAAATGTAAAACGTTTCTGTATACATACCAGCTTTGAATTCACATGTGAGCTGTCATGTGACTGTCCTGTGAGGGAAATGACTGCACAATCACATGATGCTCTCTCCTATAGAAAAGAAACAACTGCAATGTTTGGCTGCAGTGTGATTTCCTTTCACTTCATACTTTCAAGATCATATTGTTTTCATAGTGTTCCAGTAAGAATACATCTATTTTCTGAACTGCTTCTTCATTACAGAGCCCTTGATAGGAGCCCATCCCAGCACACTTTATAGGAATGTTGACAATCTGTCAGCTACCCAAGTATCTACTGTACATGTGAGTGTGTGTGTGTGCATCACTGACAAAATCCATTGTTATTCTGCTGTGTTGATTTATGCATGGGTGCTCATGCCTGTATGCGGGCTTGTGTGTGTGTGTGTGTGTGTGTGTGTGTGTGTGTGTGTGTGTGTGTTTCATCCGGTGTCAAGCTGTGGAAAGAGCCAAAGATGACAGGAAGGCCATCTGTGCCAAGCACTGTCATACTCCGTCTGTATTGACATTTCCACACAACACATGCGCGCATGCAAATGTTGGCACACACACACACACACACACACACACACACACACACACACACACAC
>NW_022280093.1:1245087-1256031 GCF_004355925.1 Anarrhichthys ocellatus
ACACACACACACACACACACACACACACACACACACACACACACACAGAGAGGGAGAGAGAGAGAGATTTGGATTAAACAAGGAGCTGTGAGAGGAGCACAGGGTGGTGGCGGGCTAATGCATCACAGCCGGACTGCTCAGATTGGCCCGGCAAACACATGGCTAACCTTTAGGGCAAAAGGAAATATATATTTGTATGTACTAGCTGCTGGGTCAGCTGCAGACTTTTCTCCCGGACGTAGTGTACTGATAGTGGTGCATGGATCATGTTCTGCAGGGACATATGGTCAATGGCAGGAGAGGAACTTTGGGAGTGGGGGGCTATTGCATATCTTTTACCTTCACATTTCCTCTTACCCCAGGAATGGAGCTTGAGTATATGCTAATAATCTCCAGCAACACGCGATTGTCTTTGAGCAGCCATGTAAATGGGTCCTGCACATGTTATCTTAAAGTGATTAGCAGGTGTAGGTCCCTGGTGCATGTGTATCTGGCTACATGTAGGGTCTGGTATCGACCGAAACAACCCAGGACCAAGTAGTGTCAAACTTTCTCCAGTGTATACGATGCCTGCAATCGATCATTTTTGTGCGCAGATCTAGAATAAAATGACTGCTTGTGTGGTTTTGCTAGCAGCCAATCGCCACAAGCATTATTTGATTTAATTAAAACATGTGATAAACCATTTCTTTTTTTATGTTTTATTTACGCTGGTGGACCTCATGATTTATGAATACCTTATTTAAGAGTGTTTGTTTGTTCTCCACTGAAAAGGATGTTCACTAAATAAAGATTGCATCTGTGATGAAATAAGAATATTTTGATGATTACCAGGATCATATTGTGAATTGCGATTATATTCTAGCCAGGATAATTGTGACATAAAATGTTTATGTTGTCACATACCTAGACATTCCTTAACATATTGGAGCAATGCTTGCTTGTTTTTTCTTCTTCTCCTCACCCAGGTCCTTTTTCTTTACAGCTCTGTGTGCCTACACTCTGTTTATGCTGTTTTACCAACAGTTATTGTCAACACCGTCCCTGACCCCAGAGCAGTGCAGCAGAGCTCTTTCAGCTCTCGGTTATGGTTTGTCTCTGTTGTTATTTACTCTCTATTTGAAAGGATGGCTTTCCTGTCTCCGCTAGTTGAAAGACGACGTGTGACCTGTGTGGCATGTAGTGTAAGAAGACAATGCAACGGACCCTGCACTGGTGCTCTGTGTGGTACGGCGTCGTGGCATCAGCACGCTCAATACGACTCGGCAGAAATTAGTACAGTGTAGTGTACGAGCAGGTGGGAGAGGCAGACCGAGAGAGAGAGGGGAAGAAAAAGACAGCGAGCCCGGCTGCCTGTCTGTCTCTGCCTTTGATGGGCCTGCCTCCACCATCTGAATCGTTTCAAGCATGCGTTGCCTAGTTACAGCGAGCAGAGGATGCAGGGATGGGAGGGGACAGAGAGGCTGATGGTGAGTTGATGTCTCTCAGCTGGGTGCAGAGTAAATGAGTCCGTGGACTCCTCACCCCCTCACCCCTTACTCGCTTCTTTGTCTCACTCTCGCTCTCTCTATGTCAGTTTTGGAAAAATGAAAGCCAGAGCTGCATCGATAAGTCAGTTAATAGATTTGTCGATCGACAGACAGACCATTAATTACAAACTATTTTGATAATTAGCTAATCGGTTTAGTCATTTTTAAGGAAAAATTATGAACATTTGATGTGTCTAGCTTCTCAAACATGAGGACTTGATACTTGTAAACCTAATATCTTTGGATGATCAGACAAAACAGGATATCAGAAGATGTCACATTGGACTTTTCTTTATTGGCAAAAGGATTAATCAACAAAATAATCAGCAGATTATTGGATAATGAAAATAATCTATAGTTGTAGCCCTAATAAGAGCAGTCATCAGATGAACAACAGATGCGCCGTGTGACTTGCACCTTCATGATCGTGCATCTTTGTGAAAGTGGGGTAATGTTCCTGCTCCGAGAAACGACTTGTTAATTAAACAGTGTTTCCACCACTGAGGCAGTTCTGCTGACGAACTTTCTGTCCGTGGCTCCGATTTCATTTGTGTCTTCGCCCATTGTGCTCGTCTCTCCATGTCTGTTTGTAGCATTCCAAACGAGCCGTCGTCTCTGCTGAAGAAAGCACACACAGGACCAGACTCTGGATGTTCAGAACAGCGAATGTAAAGGCTCACGTGACCCGTGAGTGGAGGCTGAATCACTACAGATTCAGAGGAATAAATAGCTACTCTAAGTCTCACTGTCATCAGCGTTTGTACGCAGCCTCAACAGGCAGATGGAAGTATAATAGCTGATGCTGCAATGCCATTACATTGAACCAGACTGTTAGCCTTAAGTGCCTGGAGAATAAAATATATGAGCTACTACTGGACTCGCTTCATGAAATGTCGATAACAATTTGTGAACGTCATCTTTATGTCCTTGCAAAATTATTCGCTGCTTTCTTCTTCATCCCCTTTTAAACATCGCTTTCTAGCTCACGTTTTGGCTTCTTGTATGTGCTCCGAGTACGGCCTTTACGGTGTTTTTTAAATTATTTCTTTGGAAAAAGCTGTCCTCCTCTGTACTCCCCTTCCCTGTTTCATTTCACCATCACCTAATTACAGCCATCCGTCAAGTGTAGAAGTAATCAACGGCAGTGGTCCACATGGGGATACATAGCCAGGTACGCTGCCAGGGAACGTCGCTGTGACAAATCACTGTGACGGATTGTTTGGAATTTTTGGGCTGCTCGGCTGCTTTAATGCAACGCTCGCTACACACAAAGCGGTACGGCTGAGGTCTTGTGAGTCCAGGAAGTCCTCCCCTGTCAGAGCCAGAGTCATGTCCTGACATGACTGTGGAGGCAGATAGGAGGTGTGTTTGGTACATGGAACTTTTGACCTTCCGTGGATCTACAGTATATGTGTGCTTGTATATAGGACCGTGGGAGAGGCTACGGATGTCTTAACTGTTAAAAAAAAATGAAAAGCCTCTCATTAATTTTTCACCAAGCATTTCACTCAAGTGGCACAGCAACACATCCTACACTTGTTGTCGGGCCGCTGCTGCTTGTAATCTTGTACACATATGCCTCATCTTAAGACATCGGGAAGTGACGGAAACGAGATGTCGTGGCTTCTGTGTGAATCCTCTGGAACCAAGAAGTTATGAGAAGGACCACACACACATGATGCGCACGTATGTGATTGAGTTCTGCTGAAGTCATCAGTTTTCTGTGTAGTTGAGGTGAAATTTCCCCAACTCCTTCCCCCTCCATCCTCTTGTCCCTGTTGGCTTTTCCTTTATAACAGCTCAGCTCTTTTCCTCCGATTTCCTGACTATAACCACTGCAATGTGAGCAGCTTTGATATTGCTATTAAGGTGTTTCACTACATAAAAGTCTTATCAGTGCAGCTTTTACTCAGTCCCGCTCCCGCTTATCGCACGCGCTGTTCAAATGAAAACACGGCGGCTGTGTCATTAAGTGGTACAGCGGTGAATGCCATAACACAGATAGCACAGAGGCTCCCTCCATGCTCCCTCCCAAGCGCCTCCTTACCCAAGGTGAGAGTCACTTAAAGGGCCCAACGCACTGATGGCGAAGAAATGACGCGCCGCATTTGACGCACAGCAGTTGGTGCTCTCAGATTCAAAATGCCAACACCACACAACCGGCAGTATTTTAGGGAGAAGTTCGATATTTAGGCAACAACGTGAAATTGGCGTCACGTGATCCTTTACATGGAAGACGTATCGCTCTGTGGGAGTTTTTTGGGACTGCAAAAACACTCGCTGTTGTACAGTGACGCCACATGGGGTCGAGATCTGCTCTCTGCCGCACGTTCACAGCCCATACATGACTCAGTAACGATGCCCACTGAGCACGCTCAGTTAACCTCCGTGTTCCCTCTCCTCTCGGTGTGTTACTGTCCTTCTTTCTCACATTACAAGACATACACACACACACACACACTTCCACAGAAGTGTTATCAGGGCCAACTCACAGTATCATGCGGTGCAGCAGTCACACGGGTTGAGCTGTGATAAGTACTGGATGGAAACGGTGTGCTTTGCCGCTCCAAACTTCACTTGAGAAGCTGAGAACTTAAATTGTTAAAGGTAAAGCCATCACGGCAGCACGGCGTTTCTTTTATCCAATCTATTTTCAATCAGCAGCTGCATCTTGTGCTCTTTTCTCCAGCACTCCGTTACAAGATGTGCTGTGCGCTGCTGATCTTAGCCGTGTGGGCATATTGTTTGATAGCATGCCGTTGACAGCCGCGCTGCGCCATCTGGATCCCCTCAGGCTGGTACCTCAGCATAGCAGCCGAAAAAACCCAGCAGAGGGCCTTCCTGTCTGGGCTGATGTTGCAACCTGAAGCCACCCTCATGACAGGCTCCCGGGGCAGACGGGCAGAGGGCCAACCGCTAACCATAATATTACACATATTCCTGTTCACAATGTAACTAACGGCGGCAGTTTCCTCTTGTCCTGTACGTATATTGTGATATAATAAATGTCTGGGGAGAATCAACCAAGACACTGTTTATGGATAAAATGACTAGATGGTGTTTTTCATAAAATACATACCTAACAAATCAAAGTACTTCTTCACATTAATGCAAAAATCATAAAACAAAAATAGCAGTCCTGCTCGTTGATTTGCAACAATGCCTACCGTAACCTAAACCTGAAGTGCGCAAGCACAAGTTTGTTTCCACACTTCAGTGGGCGGCGTATGCACCTGTCACTGGTTTGCCAATAATAATAATAAGAAAAAGAAAGGTGATGCTGTGCATTATGCCGCGCTACCGACTGGAATGGAGCGTGGATCAGAGGAGAGCTACGGGAAGAGGGGCGGCTTTAGTGGCTGTCCTCTTTCGGCTTTGTCTTCCATCTTTCATTAGGTGTGCTCGTGTGTTTTCTGCATAAATAGTGCAACACATGTGGCTTAAATCCACACAGCGACCCATTCCCTCCACCCTTTGTTCAGCCTACCTCCCTAACAATGCGTAACCGTCACCCCCCCTACTTCATTTCCTCTCCCACTTCCTGAAACGCAGGAAGTCGGGTGCTGGAGAGAAACTGGGGAGGAGTGGAACCACACCAAAGGTCACTGACGGCAGCCATGTAGAGGGACATGCCCCGTTTCTGTGGCCAGTCGGCTTCCTGTGTTCAAAATGTGACATCACCAGTTAAAAAGACTCTCTAAATTATTTATGCGAAAGTACAAACGTTTTTATCTCACAAAACAGAAAGTCAGCGTTCAAGTTATTTTGTAACTCACGTACGTGTGAGTGCGCTGTGCGTGCACTGCATACGTCACCAACAGTTGAGCGTCTGTGTGCGCCCAGCATCATTAATCCACCTTCAGTTCTCCTTCACTGCTCTTTGCTTCTTCCCACACACCCATATTTTATTCAGCACCGTGTGTGTCACTTCCTCCTACATCATGGCTGTGTGTGTGTGTGTGCATGTGCGCACCCTTTGAGGCTCCTCAAGTGGCTCTCGAACACAAAAAGACAGCAGTTCAAAAGAGTTGGGACACAATAGCTTTGGCTGGCATGTGTGACCTGCAGTGTACTGAGAGAGGCCTGTGATCTCAGGTATGCTTCGTAGTCGCCATGATATAGTGTGCTTTAATGGTGGATCTAAACTACAGTTTTACATCCACCGTGTTCATTTCCACAAGGTTTTCTACTGAAGCTGGTTGACCTTTTCTTCTTCACTTCCTCCCCCCCCCCCCCCCCCCCCACCTCTGCTCACATCCATCTTGACTCCTTCCCCTCTCATCTCTATTACCTTCTATCATTTCCTCCCCTCCCTCCTCTCGTCGCCCCTCGCTGTCTTCTCTCTCCCCGTCCATCATGTTTCAAAGGCGCCACTCCCGTCACTTCATTTTCAGCTCTCTTGTCCTTTTCGCCCTCATTATCAGCTTGTCGCTCTTCCTCCGTCCGTCCCTGCTTCTCTCCGCATCTGTTTTCTCTTTCTCTCTATTAGTCTGGGTGTTGGTCCCTTCCTCCTGACCCTTCCTGGTTCACTGACATCATCCAAGAAACCAGGAAGCCGCTGATGGGGTCACCACCCCACACAATGTCGTGTGTGTGTGTGTGCGTGTGCGTGTGTGTGTGTGTGCGTGTGTGTGTGTGCGCGCGTCATAGTTTTAGTTTAGTTTCCTTGCTTGTGTTGAGACTTCAAGCGTTAGTATTACAGTTTTAGGTAATGATTAACCTAGACCGGTTTATGATAATGACCATAACCTTATGTTAACAAATGTTTTACTTGAGGTTGAGCAGGATATTAAATCTCTTCACCAGGCCTCTATAAGACTGCGGAGATCTCGTACCAATCAGCTGTTCAAACAACGGGGGACGGGGGTTTTCTGTTTCGCTCGCCACAAATTTATTATCTATAATTTAACAATAACAAATATTTTTTGCCTGAGGGGTTTAATTGAGGCAAAGAACTAGGACAAAAAATGAATATGTATACATGAATTCAATGGTTTCCCGTAGCAGCCGTCAGCCAGGCAGCAGTGTCGGTAGCTGCAAGCATGTCCAAAAAGAAAGGAAGATGGTTGTTAACAGTAAAAATAATAAAGTATCAAAAGGATGTCTCTGGAAACTTTGGGCATTTTTCACAATTCTTTTGACATTTTAGAGGCTAAACAATTGATCACCTTATGCAAAAAAAAAAATTGCCAGTAGAATTAATAATTAATGAAAAACTAATTTGTGCAAAAACTCACTTTCTCTTTGTTACACACCAGTCAGCCAGAGGCAGTCACACTCTCTTCTACCATCATGTGACATGTAAAAAAAGACATTTCAGAAAGTAACCCAGAATCAAATGAATGAAGGTACAGGGGATGGTTCACCCAGGTAGTGTCTAACATCTGAACAGTCCGACTAATGTTGAGTAGCAAATAGCTTTTTCATGATTTGAGACATGAATTAGTCTCTGGAGTTCAGTCACTTTTAATCTTGTGTATCTTCGAGTTTCAAATCAAAAATGTATGTTTAAATTCATAATAAATGCAAGCTCAGTCTTAAATGTGGTTGTCCTATTTAGCTTACACACATTTGCATGTTTAACTCGGTTATTTGGACATTAGTCCAGGTACATTTCTTTTCTACTTATATGTGTGAAAAGACTCACCTGTACCTGCAGACTCAGAGAATAAATGTGGTCCAGACCTGTTGTCACAGTTCACCAGCTCATCGAACGCTCAAAGATCTTCTTCTTGGGATTTTATTGCTCTTTCTATTGCCAGCTGCTGTCTTAATCTGGTGGTTGTTCCCAGGTTGTACGTGTTGTTTACAGACACACAAGCAAATCTATACCTTTCTGGTGTGTTTGCTTAGCACATCGATTCACAAACCGCCGTTTAAACTGTCGGCCGACAGATTGTTTTTCCGTTCAGTTTGGTCCATTGCAAGAGACGTGGTTAACCCCTAAATCCAGTCCCACACAGTTCACCTCCACAATGGCTTGTAGTTTTGGCAAACACACCACGGCCTTGTGTTCATTGCTTGCGATTCCTAACATACTGAACTGATGATCCTGTTGTCAAAAGAAATCTTTATTAGTATTAATGTATTGTTTCCCCTCTTTCTTTCTTTTTAGATCTACCCATGGAGTACAACCCCTCAGATCATCCCCGGGCCAGCACCATCTTCCTCAGCAAGTCACAGACCGACGGTGAGCATTGAGAGCACCTCGCCTCTTTTGAAACTTCCACACATGAAGTGTGAAGGGATTGTTGGCGAGCGGGCGCGTTGTTAAATATGTCTTTAATTGTATCCGGCACATACAGGACCTTTTGAAGAGGCCACTGGAGTGTGATGCGAGGGGAAGTTGTGTCATGTGCTACTGCGAGGGCTCTTAGTCTTAGAGTGTGTACTAGGCACCAATGTAAATGATTCTTTCTGGTCGTGTCGTCCACAGAGTTGGAAAGAATGGCTTTTACTTTTGGTTGATTCAGTTCTTCGGCGTCCTCTGATGGCTGTAGCACCACCGTGTGCGTCTCCGTCTGGAGACTGTAGCTTGAAGAATGTGTTGTGCGATTTTAAAGCATCAGTCCAAATAAGTAAGCTCATCATACATGCTTGGATACAAAATCCTGAAGCCTATACAGTAATGTGGGCATCTCCAGAATGCATTAGACACGCTCATTTCAGATAGTTCCATCAAAGATCTCTAGTGTGTGTTGTTTTCATCACGTGGCCTCGCCACCTCACATCAACTCTCTTCCCTCAGGGCCCCGACGACCATTCATGTTGACTGTATGCTGTTATCAGTTGCCATTGATCCAAAAAAAAAACAAGTCATTCAAAGAGCGGTGTCGCCATATACGTGGCAGATTGCACATTAAGCCAGAACGCAGCCTGCAAAGAATCATTTCAAAAGGTGTCTTTAACGTTTCAAATTCATGCAAGTCAGACAATGGCCGCCCGCTTCGTGGCAAAGAAAGGTGTTCGATTGATGCGGGGATTTCAGATGTGGAGCCACACAAAAGTACCGTTGATCAACATCCTTTTATCCACCATGAAGGCTCCAGGCAGGCTCCCGTGGAAATTTTATAGCAGCTGCCTCGGCGTCTGATTTTTTTCTGAGGCACACCGCGGCGTTTTGATCATCTCTCTCAGACAGAGAGAGACTGATCCGGTAGCAGCCTGGACCCCTCAGACTGACAGTAATGCATCTTAATCAATTGATATGTGATGAAGTTGGTTTCTGAGATTCAGCTAAGCCACAATCTGTTTACTTTGATGATAAGAGGCTTGGTTTTTGTCCCATTTGCAACGATGGTTTTGTTGCCAGGAGGCTGATCTATTGATCTGATCTTTTATCAGCCTCATCAAGCGCTTGTGTGAACGTCTGCTGGCCTGTTTTCACAACATATTGTACATGAATGGCTACTAATGCTCAGGAAACACAGAGACAATTTGGACTTTGTGTTTTTTCAGTTGCCGTGCCCAACAAGAGAGGTAAGCATGTGTGTGTCTGGTCTCTGTAGGCGTGTCGCACTGCGCTCACTGTGTGTTTCTGGGCTTCACTTTTCACGTGGTCACAAGCTTTTTTGTTTTCCTGTACTTGGATCTGTATGTATTTCTGTCAGCGGGTGATGTGCCTCCACTGTTGAGCTGCTGATATCATGTTGTGTGTGTGTGTGTGTGTGTGTGTGTGTGTGTTTGTGCCCATGTGCATGTCGGTCTGTAAGGTGCACCAGTAGGAATAGGGCTGCAAAAAAAAGCAAACAGTTTGTTTCCCCAGACCAGCGGAGCTTAAGACGTCTCTCCTACAGAGGATATGTGAATGATTCCACTGGGAGGAGGAATCTGTGATGTGACAGGAGCACCACTGCGCATCTTTGCGAAGAGTATTAAATGTGTCAGTGTTGATGTGTAGAAAAAAAAAAACGTATTTTCTTACTTATTATTTCAGAAATCAATACTGAAATGACTGCGGTCGGGATTGTTTTCTCTCACTAAAACACAAAGCCCTAATTATGAGGTGAGAGCCTGCTGCTCTTTGCTAGAAAGCAGCGCACACAGGAGGAGGAAAAACAACACATGTGCATTAGAGTGTGTGTGTGTGTGTGTGTCACAGATGTGAGAGGCGCCAGACAGCTCGCTACGTCACTGTGTGCGTGATGCTGCGCTCTGCATCTACTCCGGATTTGCTTTGCCACCGATCTCCCCCCCACCCGCCGTCGTGTCTTCTCCTACATCACACAAACAGACCCACATGGATGCACAAACACACACAGCTGCACCAGTGCCGACACACAGCTTGTGCGCGTGCACCTCACAGCTCAGCTCAGTGAGCTCTGTAGAACTAACAGATCACCAAGGCCATTAAGCAGAATCAGCATCCGTATGAGCGGAGAGAAAGGAAAACAGACAATCTCCACCTGAAGGAAGCCGTCACTCTGCTTCATTCCATTTGGACTCACGGAGGCCGAGACGATGAATGGATTAGCTCACACTCATTCCCGCATATTCAAACACAGCTATAGTGATAGGGAACTTATAAACCCTGGATAAATGCTGCTCCCTGTCTGTGAGGGTTGTGTACTGCACTCACACTGAGCTCGAGCGTTTGTGTGTGTTGCTGCCTGATGCCTGTTCTCTCGTCTTCCCTTTTCAGTTCGAGAGAAACGGAAGAGCCTTTACATCAACCATGTAAGTAAGAGAAGGGACATTGTGTGTGATGCATTAAAACGGCAGTCGTGTATCTTACACAAAGGCTGAAGACGACTGAAAATTCAATTGTGGATATAATTGTGGTGCAAATGGTGATTTTTTATTGTCTTGTATTTCTTGCAAGTTCACACACATTTCGGAGAACAAGGTAAAGTCCTCAAAATGACCCTTTAAAATAACCCGACCCCTTTATCATTGACCATCAAACCACAAAGGTTCCACTGTTAGTCGTAGTCACGTGTGTGTGTGTGTGTGTGTTATGAGCTGAAAGATGCAGTTACACGTCATTATTTAGATGTAGTAACAACAACATCGTCACATTATGGTGGAGTTCATCTTCGGCCATCACTCCTTCAGCCCTGAGGTCAGCAATTTGTAATATTTTACTGATGAATCAGTGTGTTTATCTTGAAAAGAAAAACCATTATTTTGATATTGAGCAAAAAAAAATATATAAATAAAATAAAGGAATAATCCAATTGACATGATAAAGCTCTGGTTCAGTATGTGCCAGGAGCAAATGAGCGTATTAAAAGTTCTCTGAAGATGCACTCCACCATGAATGCCATTCCCGCATGAGACCATGTGACACGCTGACAGATCACAGAGAGCATTAGTTTGTGGGCTTACAGGTGCTCTACTTTCCTTGTCTGAGTAGGACTGAAATAGATATTGACTGTGTGTGTGTGTGTGTGTGTGTGTGTGTGTGTGTGTGTGT
>NW_022280093.1:1256131-1263184 GCF_004355925.1 Anarrhichthys ocellatus
TGTGTGTGTGTGTGTGTGTGTGTGTATGTGTGTGTGTGTGTGTACTCCAGCATCATCCAGGCCCGGTGAGAAGGAAATACAGCTCATGCTCCACCATATTCCTTGACGACAGCACCGTCAGTCAGCCCAACCTCAAATACACCATCAAATGGTAACTATTTGTACCTAACAGGAAATAATTCACAATCTAATGTTCAAGCTCATATCATGCTTTTAGTTTGAAATTAATTGCTTTTATTTTGTTTGTCTTTACAGCGTAGCCCTGGCAATATACTACCACATAAAGAACAGGTATGATCATCCCTCTGTCCTTTTCATAATCCAGCATCAAATATCAGCATCACAGGTTAGCAGAGAAAAATGAAACCTGGACAGGAACAAATGCCCCTCAGAGCTCATGTCGAAATGTCAAACTCTTTCGATATCGTGACATTCTGTCTGATGGCTGACTCCATCTGAGGCCTGAGTGAGCTGGAATAAGCTGTGGTCTTGTAGAAGGGTGTAGAGACATCCTTTTCCTTGTCTCCGTAGCGATAACGGGAGGAATCCCATGACGCTCTGCGTTTTGAAGTGCGGATAAATGCCCATAAACAATGTGACATCCCAGAGGATGACGTCATATTTCAGAAAGAAATGAGTCTCATGCCATCCGTTTTTTTTTATTTGTATTTCTATCGCACTCCCCTAATCTGTTTGTCATTCCAGGGATGTCGACGGAAGAATGTTGGTCGACATTTTCGATGAGAAACTGCACCCGCTCACGGTAAGGCCTTAACTGAAGATGCGTTTCCATTATGTGAATACTGTGGAGCTATCGGCACTCATCAGCAAGACAAACACACACAAGCAAACACACACATTGAGCTCGCAGCTCGTGTTTTCCATTTCGGCAAACGACCCCATCAAGTGCCCGTTGAACAGAGCGAATCTCTCATTTTCATTTTCATTTGTTGTCTTTTCTTCTAGAAGTCTGAAATTCCTCCGGATTACGAAAAACACGACCCCGAGCAGAAGCAGATCTACCGCTTCGTCAGGACGCTGTTCAGCGCCGCACAGCTCACCGCCGAGTGTGCCATTGTCACCTTGGTAAGTGTGTGTGTGTGTGTGTGTGTGTGTGTGTGTGTGTGTGTGTGTGTGTGTGTGTGTGTGTGTGTGTGTGTGTGTGTGTTTCAGTGCTGACACCAGGAGGGAGTGTTGCTTCCTGATTCTCTTTTTGCCCTCCGTCGTCTCATGCGCTGTCCTCTTTCTACTACCTTGCTTAGACTCTTTTCTCTCGTTTGTTCTTCCTCATGAATCCTATGGAACGCTCCATACATCCCTCTGGAGATTGTGTCCCCCGACAAATGTTGAAAAGTGAACTAATCCTCACAGGAGAGACCAGAGGATCGGAAGGTCACGCGTGATTGGTTTGATCCGTGCAGTCTCATTTCAGAATAACTTTGGTGTGGGCCCGTGTGTCGGCGCCTGTAGCGAGGATATAATTGGTGCTTTAGTTTGCAGCAGGATCACTTATGACATCCTGCGCTGCTCACCTGTTTTAAAAAATGTGAAAACAAGGACAGCTTCTATCCCCATTCTGTCTCATTGCTTTCACTTTCTCTTCACCTCGGACTCTTTGTTTCACTTTTTGTTTTGTGTGCTTTCTCTTGTCATCATCAAACATGACAATTTCTTAAAAAAATACACAACAATATTATAAATTGATAAAAAGACAATTAATAAGTATAAAAAATAATATATGAGTGAAAGCCAAAAGAACATTAAGAATGACATTTATTATTACCAAATTAAATGAATAGGTTTTCAACTCGTTATGCTCTTCGTAGGGTATTCCATAATTTTGGAGCATTGTAAAAGAAAAAGAAAGCTGCGCTGCCTATTTTCTTTTGCGCTTAATTGTGTGTATTGTATGTATAATATAAAAAGCCAGCAGTAGAAGATCTGAGAGCTTGTGAAGGATTAGAAAACATCAGAGAGTCTACAATGTAGGCCGGTCCCAAACCATTAAGAGCTTTACAAAACAAATCAAAGGACCTTACTCTAAAAGATACTGGGGGCCAATAGAGTGCAGCTAAAACCAGGGGAATAAGCTCTCTCTTACTTGTTTTGGTTCAAAGGCTGCCAGTACAGTTCTGAATAAGTTGAACTTGTTCAATTGGCTGTTTTTCCAAGACCAGTAAACCCCCCCCCCCCCCCCCCCCCCCATCTGCCCAGAAACATCTCTTTCCACACTCGGTCGATCTGGCCGACACCAGTGTCCCCAGAGACTGGAGAGTGCGGGGTTAATAGGGCTGGCCTGGTGGCCTTGTATCGAGTTGCTCTGCTTCCTGACAGATGCACAAATGTGTGAACTGCATGTATGGGGGGTGGGGGGGGGGGGTTCCTTGTGTCCAGACAGTGATGGGAATGCAAGCACATTGATGCACAGTATCTGTAATGTTCCTGTGTCATTATCCAAGTACAGGCGTACTCTAGCAAAGATATGTCACACTTAATTAATCACATGTGCGCACGCACACACACACACACACACATACTGGCACATGGCCTGCCTCATCCAGTCCCCCAGAGTGAAGTCTGGCATGGCACCAGTAATTGAATAGGGCCGATGGCTGGTGGTTATGCGGTTAGCTTCGCTGACACGGCTAACTTTAGTCTTTCTTCCCTTCACAATCATCACGTCAGTGGACAGGAAAGGGAAGGCGGAGGGGATCGAGACGACGGAGTCTCTTTCGGGAAGTCGGATCGTGTTCAAGACTTCCAGTAGGAGACGTTGTGGACACGTTGCACTTTGTGACATGTGAAGCTACAGCTCAAACTCTTAACATTCCCAAAGAGGTCATTCATTGGCGTGTCACACGTAAATATTAAAAAAGCTGCGTTGTTTGTGTGTGAGATGGAATCTCCTCTTGCGTCCGTCACGTAACCCGCGTGTGTGTGCGCTGGTTTGTTTTGTGTGTTGTAAAATGTAGTTTTGGTGAGAAACTACAATAAGTCCAGTTGTTCGAGGGAGATTTTTTTCACAGCGATATAAAATAGATATTAGGGAGTGAATTGTGACGTTTATCTTGCGAACACTAGCTCTAAGTCTCCAGTTTATCATACATCATTAAAATGACTAATGTTAACATTATTTTTACCGATTAAAAACATTGTCATTTGAATTGTGTGTTATGCAAATCACCACTATAGATGACTTAAACACAGTAAAAGGAAGTAGTTGATGAAAATAATAAGTATTTTAGTTCATTGGCTATCGGCCTATTAGAGATGGACTGTAGTGAGATGAACCGAGTGAAATCGGTATCTTATTAGACACAACAGATGTTGACAAACTGCATAATTTTCAGTAATCAATCGCAATATATCGCAATGTTTGATATCGCAATACTCAGCATATCGCAATAACACGGTATCGTGACTTGAGTATCGTGATCATATTGTATCGTGGGGCCTCTGGTGATTCCCATCCCTAAATCAGAATCACAAAATGAATACATTTGAGTGTAATGTGGCTGCACAGGGCTACAGTTTGCCTCTGGGTTCTTTGTTGTGCCTCTTTGTGGAGTTTCCTCTCTGTGCCGTTGCATCCACATCCCCCAGCATGTGGCCCGGCTCTCATTTCATGCGGGCTTTCTTCAATGTTTGCTGCCAGAGGAGTGTATACGTGGTGTCTGTTGGTAGGCTCTGGGCCACAACAGAGATAGGGTTAGCACCGCCTGCAGGCACACAGCCCAACCCAGCACGACTTGTCCAATTAGCCACCTGAGCTGTGTTAGTGGGCAAGTGAAACCAGGCTGCAAAATAGGATGAGAGTATGTTTTCTCTGCTCTCCGCCTCTCTATTTGTCCAAACCACAAGGAACCATTTTATATCCATATATGTCCAATAATTAGACGGCAATAACCATCATCTAACAGAGGACCCTCTGCTTTCCGACAGGCTTCTAGGACTCTGTTTAGCTTTTTAAGTCACATAGTGCTGACAGTTCTGCCGCAGTGCACATTCAGTGGAATCCATCTATTCTTTTTGAGAGACTTGTCATCTGAGATGACAGATTTCAAATCTGTAACCGGTCTGAAGTCTGTTGAGCCCGCAGAGCGTTTTATTCATGGAAACAAAAATGTAGTTCCTAGTCAGCCGAGGAAAGAAATGCTGTGACAAGAATACGATTGTTTTGTTTGTATTAGATCATTTCTGTCACAAACTTAAGCAAATTACATGTTCAAAAAGCCGGCCATAAGTACTGTAAATACTAAAAAAAGAACAAGACTAAGTTACAGTATTTATGAATACAAAAGTACAAACTCCATATTGGTAAATGTACATTTAAAGTAAAAAGCTGACACATGCATGTCTGCACACTTTACAGAGAGGCTGTTTGATACTGTTCTGTAGCTTCCATTAGCAAGCCAGACCTTTAGTCGTCTCCTTGCCACGGATCACGGCAGCTCTCATGCTTTACAGCGACTCTCTAACAAAATAATGATCAGTGGAATCAGCCTCTGTATTACACAAGTATTCCAGCTTGTGAGGAACAGGTGCCTGCGGGCTCACTGTGCTTTGTGATCTGTAGACGGTGGGAAGTCTGGCTACCGAAAAAAAGAGGGAGAGGGAGAAATGGAAATGGGGAGAGAGGCAGAGAGATGGAGCGTTTTGATATGTTAATGAGCGAGCTCCAGAGAGGCTGGATTTCATCAGCTTCTGCCATCTTGTTATTGTGTATTGTTTTGATTTTTTTACCTGGAGGAGGAGTCGGCAGGAGACAAGCAGCAAACTAACTGCACATAAATGTAGACACTCCCGGTAGAGTAGAGGCTAATGGATAATACATCAATACAAGCTTCAGTCAGGGGCTCAGTTATGTTCATTATTTAGTTTGTTCAAAGATGAACATGTTCAGAGTTATTAACATGTGACGCTTGTCTTTGTTCAAGGTGTATTTGGAGAGGCTCCTGACCTACGCTGAGATCGACATCAGCCCTGTTAACTGGAAGCGCATCGTGCTGGGAGCCATCCTTCTGGCATCCAAGGTGTGGGACGACCAGGCGGTCTGGAACATCGACTACTGCCAAATTCTCAAGGACATCACTGTGGAGGACATGTGAGTTGCTGCCAAAACACACCCAAAATATTGTATGGAATGCAGACACAGGTGAAAGGCCTGTACACTGAGGTACTCTGAATGTTGAAGGTGGTTATTGACATACAGGCGGCTCCTTTACAGTATTTAGTTTCTAAGGTGTGTTGCTTTGAACCAGTTCTATTTCCTCTGCGTGACAATAATTACTAAACGTAAGAATGTGTCTGTGATGTGACGGTGGCAGGAGATGTTTAATTATTCCTGTGTAATAAGACATAGCTTTTATAGCCAACTTTTCATTTCCATTGCATGATCTATTGAGGCCAAGCCAAAATAAATTGGCTCCAGTTGAGTAGTTGACTTTAAAGCTGGTTCAGCCCAAAACTCAGATAAGTAGTTCACAGTCAGAAAAAACTTTTTTTTAAAAGCATTAAAAAAAAACTGCAACCAGTGAATTATTGCATTTTCGCTTGAAAATGTTGTACACAAAACATTTTCTGTTGATGGACCAATTGATTAATTAACTAACTGTGACTGTTGACCTAACATGGTACAGAGTCTCAGCCACTAGAACTCTCTTCAGGGTCTTTCTATGCTGAGAGTAGTCCGTGTTTGTGACCTCAGCCTGCGTTCAAGAGGTGCTCAGAGTCGCATGTAGGGAGGTCTGGAGATCCCGCTGCCCGGTTTGTGTGACACATGTGACTAACTGTCTTCTGTTGTGGCTCTTGGATTGGTCCCAAGAAAGCAGTGAGACAGTAGGTTGGCTCGGTCAGATACAACTCCGCCTCATGATACAGTATGAAGATGCTGTCTGCCCTTTGTCAGAGCAAGATGAATGCATGCAGGCCTGTAAAAAGCATGCGCTGATTGAAACCGTTTTTATCAGGTTTTCTTGCAGCTTTCCCAATGAAGCAATAGTATAAATCCAGATTCCATCATGTCACCAAGCTTGAAACATGGCTGGTTTGTTAGTTCCTCTGTTAGACAGGGAAGAAGCATCTTGGGCACGAGGACCCACCACGCTGTCCTGCAGACCACATCCGTCTGGATAGATTTTTTTTCTGAAGGGTGAAACACGATGCTGTAGACGTGCCGTCACTGCTGCGACCTCTGACCTCTGCTGCCCTCACACTCCTCTGCACCGGTGGCTGTGTATTCTTGTCCTTGGGCTCAGATTTTACAGAGCAATGACTCTAATCCACCAGTTTGGCGCGATTTACTGGACGGTGACTTGACCACAGATTTCCTCGGAAGATCAATTTTTTTTAAATCCACGCTCGGTAACTCGCCCTCTCCATCCGCAACAGGCACACGCTAGACCGTGAAATAACCACAGGGTAGTCTGGGAAGAACAGTGAGGAGCGGAGAAATATAAAAAAAAAGGAAATGGATGAGAATAGCTGAATGAGAGCCACGGCCGGATAGAAACAGAAGCAGCGGTATCAGGCAGAGTTTGGCTACAGTGGAGGCTAAATTTAGCCCGTCTGTTGCTGCATGCCTGTAAATGTGCGTGGGTGGGGAACAGAGGCTAGGGAGGAGAGATGGATAGCGCCTCTTGTGCAGGGTACAGCGAGAAAGAAAAAAGGAATCGGCCGTGAATAAAGATAAACAGACGAAAGCGTCTGTCAGCGCGCTGCAGCGGGGATCACAGAGCTGTGCAGCATGAGGCAATGAATGACATTAGCATTTTCAAGATATGGGATCAATATTTTTTGTCACACGTAATGCTCACAGCCCTGTGCTTCGATATCACTCCTTTTCAGTACGAGGAGAGGCTCATGTTTGGTGGGTGCACTGGGGATTTACTTGGTGGAGGTGTATTGGTACCGCACATGGGGAAAATAACACCCCCTCGTTACTCTCCGTCTCCTCTTCAGTCGCTCTGTACAGAGTTTATTTGTAGACAGACAAATCTGTTTCAACCTCAACTACTTCTGGTTCCGAGCGAAATATCTGATCACACATCCCCC